>NC_064634.1:462381458-462684488 GCF_023864275.1 Schistocerca cancellata | reverse complement strand
AGAACCTGGATTCATCCGAAAAAATGACGTTTTGCCATTCGTGTACCCAGGTTCGTCGTTGAGTTCATCATCGCAGGCGCTCCTGTCTGTGATGCAGCGTCAAGGGTAACCGCAGCCATGGTCTCCGAGCTGATAGTCCATGGTGCTGCAAACGTCGTCGAACTGTTCGTGCAGATGGTTGTTGTCTTGCGAACGTCCCCATCTGCTGACTCACGGATCGAGACGTGGCTGCACGGCCCGTAACAGCCATGCGGATAAGATGCCTGTCATCTCGACTGCTAGTATACGAGGCCGTTGGGATCCAGCACGGCGTTCCGTATTACCCTCCTGAACCCACCGATTCCATATTCTGCTAACAGTCATTGGATCTCGACCAGCGCGAGCAGCATTGTCGCGATACGATAAATCGCAATCGCGACAGGCTACAATCCGACCTTTATCAAAGTCGGAAACGTGGTGGTATGCATTTCTCGTCCTTAGACGAGGCATCACAAAAACGTTTTATCAGGCAACGCCGGTCAACTACTGTCTGTGTATGAGATATCGGTTGGAAACTTTCCTCATGTCAGCGCGTTGTAGGTGTCACTGAAAACCTAATCATTTGCATATCACAGCATCTTCTTCCTGTCGGTTAAATTTCGCGTCTGTAGCACGTTATCTTCGTGGTGTAGCAATTTTAATGGCCAGTAGTGTACAACTACGGTTATTATCAAAAGTAACATATGGTGTGTCAAGCGTAATTTGCTATTGGACTGGTGATTTTCTGGTAGAGAGAACACAGCATGTTATCTTGAACGAATAGTCTTCGAGAGATGAAGAGGTAACTTAGGCTGCACCCCAGGGATGTATGTTGGGACCCCTGCTGTTTATGTTGCATATTAATCTACGTCTACATACATACTCTGCAAGCCACTCTGCGGTTCATGGCACAAAAAAAACGAGGGAAAAGCTACTGATAATAAGGCTCAGCATTAGCCCTAATTTCTCGTATCTTATCTTCATGGAACTTACGGAAAGTGTACATTGACGGTAGTAGAATCGATCTGCAGTTGGCCTCAAATGCCGGTTCTCATATTTCCTGGATATTGCCTCGCGAAAAGGGCGTCGTCTTCCCTCCATGGATTCTCACTTTGGGTTGACGAACCATACCCGTAATACTTCCGTGTTGATCGAACCTATCGGTAACAAATCTAGCAACACTCCTTTGAACTGCTTCGATACCTTCCTTTAATCTGAGTTGGTGGGGATCACAAACATTTGAGCAATTCTTGCGAATGGGTCGCATTAATGTCCTGTACGCCGTCTCCTTTATAAACCAACTATACTTTCCCAAAGTTCTCCCAAAGAAGACGAATTCCCTACTTCCAACCTGACGTACTCAATCCATTTCATATCGCATTTCAACATTACGCCTAAATGTCTAATCGAGGTGGCTGTGTCAAGCAGAATACTAATAATGCTGTTTTCGAACGTTGCAGGATTGTTTCTCCTACTAACCTGCATTCATTTACAATCTTCTACACTTGGAGCAAGCTGCCATTCGTCACTCGAACTAGAAACTCTGTACCTCAGTTTGTATCCTCCTACAGTCTCCAAACGAAGACACCTTTCTATACATCACAACTTCATCAGCAAACAGCCATAAATTGCTGTTAACCCTGTCTGTAAGCTCACTTACGCATAGTCGGATAGTGAATAAGGGCGGTCCCGCCACACTTCCCTGGGGCACCCCTTGTCTCTGATGAACACTGGCCGTCGACGACAATGTGCTGGCTTCTATTACTTAAAATATTTTCGAGCCACTCGTATATGTGGGAACCTAAATCGCATGCTCGCATCTTCGACAACTGCCTGCAGTGCGCCAGCGTGTAAAAACTTTCTGGAAACGTAGGAACTTGGAATTTGCCTATTGCTCTCCTTCCATGGTTCGTAGGATATCATGTGAGAAAAGAGCAAGCTGGCTTTAGCAAGAGTGATGCTCTCTAAATTTGTTCTGATTTGTGGACAGAAGCTTCTCTATTTCACGGAAATTTATTATATTCGAACTCAGAATGTGTTCAAGAAATCTGCAGTAAGTTGATGTTATGGATATTGGTCTGTAATTACGCGGGTCCGTTCTTTTACCTTTCTGATGTACAGGAATCAACTGCGCTTTTTTCAGTCGTTTCGGACTTTGCACTGGGCGAGAGATTCGCGATGAACGCAGGCTAAGTAAGAGGCCAATGCCGCGGTATATTCCGTCTCGACTTGCCGACGTACTTGCTTCCAACTCTTTCAGTTGCTACTCTGCGCCACGGATGCCTAGTTTTATATCCTCCATGCGGGAGCGTGTGTGATGTCTGTACAATGCTTCCACGTAATCATTTCTTAAAGGCGAAATCTGAAACTTCAGCTTACCTTGGAAATGGGAAGATAGGTCTTCTATTGCCACCGCAGACTGGTCGGCGAGACTGGGTATAAGTCCTCGACCCACTTAATGATATTACCTTCGATCAGAAATTTTTCGGGTTCTCGGCAAGATCTCGCTAAGGTATGACGGCGGAATTGTTGTAGGCTTCGCGAATTGATCTTCTACTGACTTTTGCCTGTCGACATATGCGCATTCATTTTTCAACCGAGAGTGCAACAATGTCTGTTTCCTCAGAATTTTCCGAATTTGATTACCATTCCCAATCCTCTTTCCTCGGACGTGCGTCTCCAGAGCGCGATTTACAATCAGTTTATACTTTGCCCGTAATTCCTTTCCGGCCGTCATCTTAGAACTTTATGACATAACGGACAATATTAATATTAACCTCACACTTTTTGCAGATGATGCAGTTATCTACAGTAAAGTACTGTCTGAAAGAAGTTCCACAAATATTCAGTTAGATCTTGAAAAGACTTTGTGGTGTCACCGCCAGACACCACACTTGCTAGGTGGTAGCCTTTAAATCGGCCGCGGTCCGTTAGTATACGTCTGACCAACGTGTCGCCACTACCAGTGATTGCAGACCGAGCGCCGCCACACGGCAAGTCTAGAGAGACTCCCTAGCACTCCCCCCAGTTGTACAGCCGACTTTCCTAGCGTTGGTTCACTGTCTACATACGCTCTCATTTGCAGAGACGACAGTTTAGCATAGCCTTCAGCTACGTCATTTGCTACGACCTAGCAAGGCGCTAAATTGTTACTATAATTCATATCTTCAAGAATGTATTCTGAACAGATAATATTGTGACCATATACCGTCAATGGCGACGTTCATCATTAATGGATTAAAGTTAAGTATCAAACTAATGACGTCCGCTTTCTGAATTCTCATTCCTTGTCATGTTCCAGACCTCACGTCAGTATAGTTCTTCCCTCCTCACGCTAGCCTGCGTGAGCTAAAACGCATGCATTTCGGCCTCCACTAGTAACACGGTGTTGGCTCTTCTGCTAACACAAAAGACTTCAGTGTCAAAACCGAGCGAGGTGGCGCAGCGGTTAGACACTGGACTCGCATTCGGGAGGACGACGGTTCAATCCCGCGTCCGGCCATCCTGATTTAGGTTTTCCGTGATTTCCCTAAATCGCTCCAGGCAAATGCCGGGATGGTTCCTTCCCTAATCCGATGAGACCGATGACCTCGCTGTCTGGTCTCCTTCCCCAAACCAACCAACCAACCAATCAGTGTCAAATATTAAGAAACGTAACACTGTGCACCCTCAAAAAAAAAAAAAAAAAAAAAAAAAAAAAAAAAAAAAAAAAAAAAAAGAAAGGAAACGCAGTAATCTATGAGTATAATATCAACCAGCAGTGAATTGCTCGTGTCGGAGCACGAAAAGGGTGATTATGTTAGTCTTTAAAAGACTGAAGGAAAACAAGGGAAGCTACCACCTCATCCCTCATCCCGACCCCCTCACCAAAAATTTTATCACGTGAACATGTCCGCAGTCTTCTAATACAGAACGTTTGCAGATAAGCCTTCGTACGTCTCCCACTGTCTCCTTTTTCTGGCACTGATTCACAGTACATACCACTGGTGCTGTCCCCTCTCTCACGGACACGTCTCCTTTTGCTTTTCTTTCCCATTTCAATTGTCTCCATCATACCTCGGCAGCTGAAAAATTACGGAGGGGAGCTCCAGTTCATCTTTTCCCTTAAACCCCCGTATTTAAAATTTCGGTCCAAAATGCGCCCTCCCCTTTACTTGCATGTTAAAGTTGTCGGTCTGGGAGGGTTAAGCATCCCCTCCGCCCCAAGTGTATGTATAGTCTCCACTCATCTGTATTTTTAATTTCCACTGTCTCCTCACTCTTTTGCTCTCCCTGCCTCTGTCACTATCCATCTGCCTTTCCGTTTTCCTGCCACTGTCTCTTGCTGACCTTCAATGCACTTTCTCCCTTCGTCTCCCACTGCTGTTGTCGTCGTCTGCCCCTCTTTCTCTTTCACTGCCACTTTCATCATCACTGTTCCTCTTTGTTTTTCTGTCACTGGCACCGTCTCCTCTCTCATCCAACGTCACTGTATCTCTGCTGCACCACATAAAAGCGCGAATGTGTTCGCGTGCCAAAATGTTTCGTAAGGAAGGCAGCTGGTTCGCCTGTTTTCTTTCAGTGTCTTAAAGAGGAACATACACGCCTTTCCTGTGCTCCGACAGGAGCATTTCCGTCGGTTCCCTTCTTTTCCATGTTACAGCAGGATGTGTTGCTTATTAGAACGAATTGTACAGGTTAGTAAAGTTTTGACAGATTATTTATATACTTCGACACATTTGTATACACTCCTGGAAATGGAAAAAAGAACACATTGACACCGGTGTGTCAGACCCACCATACTTGCTCCGGACACTGCGAGAGGGCTGTACAAGCAATGATCACACGCACGGCACAGCGGACACACCAGGAACCGCGGTGTTGGCCGTCGAATGGCGCTAGCTGCGCAGCATTTGTGCACCGCCGCCGTCAGTGTCAGCCAGTTTGCCGTGGCATACGGAGCTCCATCGCAGTCTTTAACACTGGTAGCATGCCGCGACAGCGTGGACGTGAACCGTATGTGCAGTTGACGGACTTTGAGCGAGGGCGTATAGTGGGCATGCGGGAGGCCGGGTGGACGTACCGCCGAATTGCTCAACACGTGGGGCGTGAGGTCTCCACAGTACATCGATGTTGTCGCCAGTGGTCGGCGGAAGGTGCACGTGTCCGTCGACCTGGGACCGGACCGCAGCGACGCACGGATGCACGCCAAGACCGTAGGATCCTACGCAGTGCCGTAGGGGACCGCACCGCCACTTCCCAGCAAATTAGGGACACTGTTGCTCCTGGGGTATCGGCGAGGACCATTCGCAACCGTCTCCATGAAGATGGGCTACGGTCCCGCACACCGTGAGGCCGTCTTCCGCTCACGCCCCAACATCGTGCAGCCCGCCTCCAGTGGTGTCGCGACAGGCGTGAATGGAGGGACGAATGGAGACGAGTCGTCTTCAGCGATGAGAGTCGCTTCTGCCTTGGTGCCAATGATGGTCGTATGCGTGTTTGGCGCCGTGCAGGTGAGCGCCACAATCAAGACTGCATACGACCGAGGCACACAGGGCCAACACCCGGCATCATGGTGTGGGGAGCGATCTCCTACACTGGCCGTACACCACTGGTGATCGTCGAGGGGACACTGAATAGTGCACGGTACATCCAAACCGTCATCGAACCCATCGTTCTACCATTCCTAGACCGGCAAGGGAACTTGCCGTTCCAACAGGACAATGCACGTCCGCATGTATCCCGTGCCCCCCAACGTGCTCTAGAAGGTGTAAGTCAACTACCCTGGCCAGCAAGATCTCCGGATCTGTCCCCCATTGAGCATGTTTGGGACTGGATGAAGCGTCGTCGCACGCGGTCTGCACGTCCAGCACGAACGCTGGTCCAACTGAGGCGCCAGGTGGAAATGGCATGGCAAGCCGTTCCACAGGACTACATCCAGCATCTCTACGATCGTCTCCATGGGAGAATAGCAGCCTGCATTGCTGCGAAAGGTGGATATACACTGTACTATTGCCGACATTGTGCATGCTCTGTTGCCTGTGTCTATGTGCCTGTGGTTCTGTCAGTGTGATCATGTGATGTATCTGACCCCAGGAATGTGTCAATAAAGTTTCCCCTTCCTGGGACAATGAATTCACGGTGTTCTTATTTCAATTTCCAGGAGTGTATTTAGTAGGGCCGGCTGTAGTGCGGGAGTGCATAAAATGTACTGTCTTACTGAAAATTATCTACAGTATGTGAAACAGTTGATAAATACTGTAGTTGGCCACCTTCGGTCAGTCTTTCAAAATAACAAAGCTTGCCAGTGGCAGCTTCGCCATCTCAGTTTCTACTGTGCGCCCACACAATACTCGAAATGTACACACGTCAGCTCCAGAGCCCCTCCAGAAGCGAGAAACTTTATAATACAGAAATAGAGAGAAATGTCAGTATGTGATGGCATAACAGTTCCTACGTAGCAACCTTAAAAATCTGTAGCAGTATCGCTGAGGAAATCACTTTGTAACAAATAAATAAAGAAGTATTATCTCGGAGGAGTTGCTAGTCTTCAACCGAGCGCCTCCCCAGGTGACGGATGGGGGGATGCTCACCAGATATGGTGGGTACCGGGAAAATAAAATACCTGGGGTGGACCAAAACTAGTACCAAGGAGACGGCGGTTCCGCATGTCAGTGGCGGCTGATAAAATATACCTCATCGCTAACAACCTTCAGAGTTAACTTCGTCACCCACTAGAGTGACCCCATAGACATACTCGTTGGACTCAACATGAAGAGAAATATCAACAGAAATAATAGCCCAGGTGGTAATCAATCCACCCCCAGTCGTGATTGTTCAAGCAGGTCATCGGATTCTGGGGATCCTGCACCTTCATGTACTCCATCACTACTTATCTCACATAAACAAAAACAGAAAAAATGGAACATCACTTACCTAGCTACAGTCAACATAAACTCCCTGTTAAAGGTTGGTAAACTCGAACACACCCTTGATGTGTTGAGAAGTATAACATCAGGATAGCGGCATTACAAGAGATTTGTTTCCCAGATGAGGATTCAATGGAATCCCAAGGATACCGGATCAATAAAGGAAAACCAGGTCATGAAGACAGTTCCGCACATGGGTACTGGCTTTGCTGCATCATAGAATGGCCGACCATGTTTTAGAATTCACATCCCCCAATGGCAGAACCTCCTCGTTTTCCTTGAGGTCCTGCAATTGAGCATACACAATAATTAACTTCCATCCACCTACAAATGACACCAACAGGAAAGAACTGGAGGTAGTAAAACACTACAGGAACACCCTTGAAGACACGCTAAACAAGATCCCTAACAACCACACCATCATACTCATGGGTGACTTCAATGTACAAGTTGGCAAGGAAAAGAAGTACTGCAGGATAGTAGGCGGTTACCCAGCCCACGAAACGACCAACAGAAATGGCGAGCGCCTCATAGACCTTTGTGACAGCTACAACCCGGTCCTAAAATCAACTGCATTCAAGTGACTACCAAGGAAGCCCATGACCTGGAGGAATCTAAATTACATGCTGGGTGAATTTCAGATAGACCATGTGATTATTGACAGGAGACCCCACAACGCAATAAAAAAATCAATGTATTGAGGGGAGAAAATCTCAACTCTGATCACTATCTCTCCCTAGTTACGACCAACCTACAACCTTTGAGAAGAGCTCACAATACCCCATAGGTTTCGAGAATACCAAGGTTTAACACCCACTGGCTGAGCGATAAGGATTGCGACTTCCAGACCACTCTTGAGGACACACAGAAACAAGGGTGGCCTACTCTTCAAAAGGCTCTACTGGATTCCACTCATGAAACTATACCTGCTTCATCGAACAAAGCCGACCACGCCTGATAGACCCCAGAATGTGATCACGCTATGGAGGACAGGTGCATGCCTGGATCAAGAGGAATCAGAGCAAAGATGAGCCCAACCATAAGGCTTTCATAGAGCAAAGAAAAACAACAGCGAGGATCATCCGCAAAACCAAGAGGAACTACGACAGGTCTCAAATACTACAGGCAGAAGAAGACTTCGAGAAAAACAATTCAAGAGATCTCTACAAGCGACTCAAGAAACAGGCTACCTCATACACAGCCCCAACCCTACATCTCAGAGGACCAGTGGGAAACTCCAAATGAATAACAGGGACTGCACAAAAACCTTTGGAGAATGCTTCCAGAAACTCCTCAATGCAGAACAACCGAAAGCGACACTTGCTTTCGCCGAGCCCAACAGGGAGAATTAGAGAAGACCATCAAAGACCTTAAGAACAACAAGGCCCCAGGTGAAGATGGTATAGTTGCAGAAATGTGGAAGCACGTAGATGACCAGTCCCTGCACAGTATCACCCAGATCATTCAGGACATAACAGAGGTCTCGCCAGAGGGATGCACCTCAGCTGTGATCCATCCACTACACAAGAAACGGAGTAAGTCCGGCTTCAACAACTAGAGGCTTGTTGCTTATAACCTACAAGATCTTCTCTAAAGCTCCACAAAATAGAGTCACCAAACAGCTAGACTCCCAACTAGGTGAATACCAGGCTGGTTTCTGTGCAAGTAAGTCCTGCACAGAACAGATTCAAAACCTCAAGACCATTCTCTCATATGGGAGCTGAGGGGGACACCCCTGGGTAGCAATTATGGTAGACTTCCAAAAGGCATATGACTCAATAGATCGACAGACTCTGTGGGAACAAGGCCTACCAGACTGGTCCAAGCTACTCTGAAGAACACCACCTCCAAAGTCAAGTTCAGGGGTGAACTCTCCGCATGCTTTCCCATCTAGACAGGAGTCTGGCAATGGGATGGCTTCTCCTGCAAGCTCTTCAACTGTGTTCTGGAGAAAATCGTCAGAGAATGGACTTTCAAATTGTCACCAGAAGCAGGACTGAAGCTTGGGTACAAGAAAGACAACCTCAATGTACGCTGTCTAGTCTTTGCTGATGATCTGACCCTAATGGCAAACAGCAAGGAGGAGGCTACACACCATCTACAGAGCCTCTACAGTACTGTGCCAAAAAACGGCTTTAGGGTCTATAGAAGACTGAGTTCATCACAAATATCAAGCAGGCTTCTTCTACAATCCCACAAAGAAACTATCTGTAAAGTTCCTGATGTCAAGTACTTGGGAGAATGGATCTCAGCAAGCGAGAGCGAAACCTTGACCGTAGACGCCAGGTGCACCAAGTTAGAGAGGGCGTATCATTCCTGTAAGAACTCCTATACCTCCAAGTACCTATCCAAGAACATAAAGCTGAAGCACCACAGCTCGATAGTAAAACCCTGTGAACTCTACGCCTCTGCACGCCTCTCGATGAACCGAAAGGGTCCACTCAGGAAACCAAAAGAGAGGAAGATCCTGAGGAGAATAGTAGGACCCATAAGAGAGGAAGACGGTACCTACAGGGGAAAGGCGTCAAAAGCCAAGTGGATCATCTCTGTTAAATCAGATTTAGAGGAACTGCAGGTCCCATTAAAGACAACCGAGAACCGAACTCAATACCGGGAGGCTATCCTGCAGCGAGTCTTCCCACTGTCTCTCACAAGCAACAAGTGTACAGCCACCACGAGACCTAAGTGGAGGGATGAGAGGAAGCAGGCTCACAGCCAGGACATGAAGGCATACTGGGCCAAGAAAAAGCTGAGAGTTAATATGAGCCCTCTGCTCTCTAGTAGGCCGAAAATAATAGAAAAAAGTATTAAATGAATCACCCATCACATGCCATAGTTTTTGAATCCAGACATTATCATTAAAAAGTGTTTACAAGTGGAAAGGTCTATGGAATATTTCCCCCCACCACTCCTTCTCCTTTGGGTCTGCCATTAATACCATTAATACCATTTCATTTTCCCTCATTTCCTTTTGTTTCTCGGTCTGAAAGCCATAATCAATTTGGTGCGATTCTAAGTGCACATGGAACCCCTGTGGCTAGCTAATGTACTAGAAATGTGCCACCAGTTACTGCAACCACTTGAAGCGGGTAATGATTTAATGTTAGAAAAGAGCTTACAGCAGCACTTTTTGAATAAACTAACCATTTCCTCTGAACAGCTTCACCATTTCATTAAGTGTAATTGTAATTTTTTAGAAGCAAAGCGACGCTTATTATCTATCTTAGGACAGCTGTCAGTTTCGGTTATTTCTTCTGGAGGGCCTCTTTTGACTAAGGTTGTCCTAACAAAATCGTCTGTTTTGTCAGGCCATTCTGCGGAGTCTGAGTCAACTACTACTTTGAGTGAGAGGTACACAGTTGCTACACTAAGCTGGAATAGTTTTGCTTTCATTTAAGAACTCGCACACAATTTCCAATTTACCTTGTGACACTGAAGGTACATCTTCACCTAGCAAAGGCTTACACTGATTTGTGTCTGTATCTGCATTCGTGAGTGGATTAACTTGATCAAAACGTCCTTTGGGTTGAAAAAAATTATCTTCGAAAATTTCAATTTTTTAATCTAAATTTTCTCTTTCAGCTCATCTTTTCCTCTACTGACAGCCTGAGATGCGCTTGTTGCCGACAGACATTGTAAAACCCTGTAACATTTGCAATATAGCTTGATGAAAACACGTCACGTCACTGTGAGAAAGCCTGCTCACATTAACCTGGACACTGTTAACTCAATGAAGAAATGTTAACTTTTAACGCAGTCTTGTTGTCTTCACTGAACGGCCTACAACACGAATAATATTATGTTTACCGAAAGCTTACAAATGTTGTAGCATAACTTTGGACTGTACGCCAGATATTTCTGGTGTTAAGCAAATGATGATAGTTCGTTAGTTAATGTGAATTCTACTGTTGTTGACACTTGTGATGTAAATGTTAGTTACCATTTTCTCGGCTTTTTACCTCTGAGAGACACATTTGGTTTTTGGCTTACAGAGGTAGTCTTATAACAGTGGGAGGAAATGGAAATACCTTTGGAAGACACGAGGGGCAAGGCTGTATATCGATTCTAATATAAAAGGGCAAGAACATACGAATGAGAAAGCGGATTTTAGATACAAATCCTGTGACACTCTATGTTCCCTGCAATAGTTATGCCCTACATCTATATTTTAATGATGCTGCAAAGGCATCAGAATATGCAGTTTCATTCTTTTGTTTGGTGAGAAAAATTTATGATTTATTTTCTGCATCTAGGCGATGCTGGATGGTCTTGAATTGTCACTTCTCTGCCCTAACGTTGAAGCCATTTAGTACGAGATGAGAGAATAGGGTTCGCGGAGGTGCAACATAGGGCTGGTCTCTGATGGACTGGTTGAAAAAAGCAAAGTCGAAAATACGGACAGAATTTGTTGCACATATGGCCGGCAGTTTGGCAGAGCTCATCCGTGGTTTTACGTTCCTATGTACAGTGGCGATATGGCATAATATATACTACTCCACACTAATTTCATCGGCAAAAACGTACAAAATATTATCATAGATATAACGGAAGTTACTGACTTGCTCGAAAAGGCAACAGAATATTTCACAAAGTACAGATAGGACCTTAAATTCCGAGCTCACACACTTAGGAAGCGGCAACGCAACTCGACCGTTGCAATATGTGTTTTCAGTCAGAGATTTCAACAGCCTAAACGTCACAGTGAGCTGTCTGATTTTTTTGTACGACATTAGTAGAATTAAAGACATTTCACTTGGCGTCCTAAGTGACAAGTGTTTCAGACAGTGCGACAGTTTTGGTCATGGACAGGCTAGGGGCATCAATCTGTAAAGATAAACGTGAATTGGTCTCAACGTCGGTAAAAGAATGGAAGCACACCAACCGAAACTTTTGAATCTCATACAAGGGTACGGCTTTGCGTCCAACGTACGTGCAGCCATGAGAATTTTGCTAGCACAACCGAAGACGGTGGCGAGAGGAGAAAGACTTTTTTTCGAAGTTTAAACTGATTGAAACGTACCTGAGGCTAACAGTGGGCCAGGCGCGACTGCGTCGGTTGGCAGTGGTGCCGATTGAAAAATATCTGTAATACAAGGCAAACGTACGTTTATCACTAACTTTAGTTTTTATTTATTTCTGTACGAGTATAAGGGGTGATCAAAAGTTGCTGCAGCGTATATGCAATGTAGCGCATCTTGGATGTGGGTATATAAGCACCGACATATAGGCAAGGCATTAGTTAAGCCGGTATTACACTATTAAATTTCTTTGTCAAAGATTTGATCAAAGATGTGATCAAATATTCGTCAAATATATTTGACAGAGATCTTTGACGTGGCGCTAAAAAGGGGTATTACCATGGAGGTAAGAATAAGGGGAGATGGCGCTACGTATCCCAGCCGTACTACGTTTTGAAGCCATGGGGGCGTGGCTCGCTGCCATGACACTCTGACCAAAACATTGCCAGTGTGCTATAGCGCTGCGTGTATTACAGTCGCTAATTGGACCATATACGCATGTAACGTCATCAGATTGGGTGTTTCAAAGTTTTTGTTTAAAATAAAATCTCGTAAAGGCGAACTTCCGCATTTCTTCTGATTAAAAATAGTTTTTAATGTAATATTACGAATAGCTAGGCTTCAATGTAAACGATACAATTTTGTTAATTCAGTAATAAACGTGTATCACAAACTAAATAATAGAAACTGAAAACTAAGTTAGCTATACCCTTCCTCCAAAGCCCCATAAATACATCTTGTTTGTAATACGTACTGGGACATTTCAGTTACGTTACACTACTGGGAAACACTGTTCATTACCACCAATATTTACTGAAATACGGTACATAGAATGGCAAATCTACACAGTGTCCTCTTTAGGCGTATACTTTACGCCAGTTAATGTAGTGTTAGCTTTTAATTTGGTACATGATGAAGACAAAGAGAGTTACTCAACACTTCGATTATCGACGATACGTACGTATTATACTGAAACGTGAACTTTAAAACTAAGAATTTAATTCTTTGAATTAACATACCTTTTGCAAATGTATTGGGTGTGTAGGGAAAACTGATGGTACAGCATTTTCTCGGAGCCTCACTGTTGAAAGGGAAGTTCGGTCTATGTCCTCTTCTCGGAAATGCTGAGAACATATAGTGCTCCATTTAGACGCACGCCAATTCTTCCTCCTCACGGTATTCTCCCACAGAGCTTCCCGACTTCCATTTTTAGGAAATCTAAAATCATACAGGAGAAAAACACGCTATAGTACAAGTACCGATGTAGCACACGTTCATTCACAATGAAGTTGTAAAATCACACTTAACGAGACAACTTACACATGAAATGTTATTCCCTTCGATTTCGCATCACAATCAGAACGATTCGTACATCCGAACACCACACAAGTCACCATAATACCGAAAAATCCTTCCAAAAGCGAGCGACAAGCCTATGCACACAAGCTTACAGCAGCAATGTTTTGGTCGGATTGAGATGGCTACCCTCGGCTTCACATAGCTTCACAGCTGTGACGTCACGACGTCTCCCTCTATTCTTACCTCCATGGGTATTACACTTTCATCATATTTTTCGTCAAAGTTCAGAATGGCTGACAACAACAAATTGTTATTAACCACAGCAACTGCGTCTACCACAATACCACTGTAATAAATGAAATGTCGTGCGACGAGGGCCTCCCGCCGGGGGGGGGGGGGGGGGGGGGGGAGTAAAAATACCTGAGTGAAGCTGTGGGTTTTACGAGGACACGATAAAAGCATTCAACAAAACTTGTTATGTGAGCTTATAGTGGATGACGTCAAGTCTTACATCAATTACTTAAGAATGGATGAGCATACATTTCTGTATGTGCTCAGTGAAGTGTGTCCTCATATCACAAAGCACAATACTCAAGAACTGCTACATCTGCAGAAGACTGGCTCACTGTAACACTCTGATTCCTTGCTACAGGAGAGGGTTAGGTTAGGTTAGCTCAGTTCTCCAATTTTCTTAATCTATTTTTGTATTCAGGGTGCCTCACGTTGTAAAGCGCCTCATCAGCTTTATACATCTCTATTAATTTTGTATTTGTCGTTACACACCAATTGTATTTACCGGCAATGTACATGAAAACACTACAGATGACAGACACTGCAGCGATGCTAGCACTCCACGTGGTAACATGTCACATTGCAGTGAACAGAAGACAAGCGACTTCTTTGATCAAATCTACAGCGAGGCCCTAGATTTGATCAAATAGTTGACGACATTTGACAAAGTTCCCTATTACACCATCAAATTTCTTTGACAAAGATATTGGAGAAAAAAATTTGATAGTGTAATACCGGCCTTAGGCATTCGTGTGTTTCCGATGTGCGTGTGGTAAATCCGGATCCCGAACTATGACCATGTTATTTAGTAAAAAAATGGGAGAGTACGGTTGACGCAGGTGTAGCATAGGAGTGGTCTCTGATGGACTAGTTGTAATAAGCGAGGTCGAAAATACAGACAGAATGGTTGGTCCAAACAGGACCAACGTGCTGTTAGTCTTTTCTTGCCTGCCGACAGACAAACACCAAGCCAGAATGGTTGGTCCAAACAGGACCAACGTGCTGTTAGTCTTTTCTTGCCTGCCGACAGACAAACACCAGTGGGCATCCATCTGAGAATGAAGAATGAGTATGAGGCAGCATGTCTGTTGCAAACCGCCTTTGTGGAACGGCGCTCCAAGTTCCACGGTGCTTCGTGATAATGCACGTCCCCATGTCGTAAGGCAGGAGGTACACCAACTCAAGCATCTGCCCTATACTCTTGACCACTACCCACGAGATTATGACGCCCTCGGTCCCTTAAAGAAGGCCTCGAAGGATCGACGCTTCGTGTCGAACGAGGGTGCGCAGCAGGCAGTGACGGACTTCTTCAAGCGGCAGGACACAGTACCTAGACAAACTGGTATCTTCAGCCTAGTGGTATGATCGACTCAATGCTCACAGCGGTTTTGCCTGGTCGGTATATCGATTCTGGACTGAAGCATTACGTGGACAGAACCACGTAATTTCAAGTAAATTTTACGTCACAAAAACGACGAAAAATACAAAAATATGCACTTATCTATTTATTTACTATAAATAACTTCAAATGTAGATAAATTATGTAAATGAATTTTGTGAAACGTATTTATTATTACATAAATAATATTTAAAAGGTATACAGGCAGTCAGCCTGTGGCTGCGTTCGATTGTATTACGTTTTATTGTTTTGTTTTAGAAAGTAGATGAAGAGCGTTCCTGTCGATCTCTCTCTATTGTCTGTTAGCCTCTGTACTGACAGAACGCACTACACATGCGTTCCTTGCGTACCACTAACTAAGCTTTCTTCTGTGTACACAAATGTGATGCAAGTGTCACGAATTAGCTATAGAACCATTTGCAGTTAAATTAATGTAAATTAGTTAAGCCTCATGAGTTCTCATTTTAACAGTTCTCTTAATAGGCGATGAGGCCTGGCACGAAGTCGGCGTTCCGAAACATCCCGAAGGTCTTCTATAGGATTCAGGTCAGGACTATGTGCAGACCAGTCCATTATAGGGATGTTATTGTCGTGTAATCACTCCGCCACAGGCCGTGCATCATGAACAGGTGCTCGATCGTGTTGAAAGATGCAGTCGCCATACCTAAATTTCTCTTCAACAGTGGGGAGCAAGAAGGTGCTTAAAACTTCAGTGTTGGCCTGTGCTGTGATAGTGCCATGCAAAACAGCAATGGGTGCAAGCTCCCTCCATGAAAAACACGACCACACCATACCACTGCCGCCTCCCAATTTTACTGTTGGCACTACACACGCTGGCAGATGACGTTCACCGGTCATTCGCCATACCCACACCCTACCATCAGATCGCCACATTGTGTACCGTGATTCGTCATCCCATACAACGTTTTTCCACTGTCCAGTTGTCCAATGTTTGCGCTCCTTACACCAAGCGAGGCGTCATTTGGCATTTACCGGGGTGATGTGTGGCTTATGAGCAGTAGCTCGACCATGAAATCCAAGTTTTCTCACCTCCCGGCTAACTGTCATAGCACTTGCAGCGGATACCGACGCAGTTTGCAATTCCAGTGTGATGATGTGAATAGAGGTCTGCGTTTTACACATTACGATCCTCTTCAACTGTCGGCGGGCTCTGTCAGTCAACACACGAGGTCGGCCTATACGCTTTTGTGCTGTACGTGTCCCTTCACGCTTCCACTTCACCATCACATTGGACTGATCACGTTCGAAGCCCGCGAGTTCCGCGGACTCGCATTCGGGAGGACGATGGTTCAATCCCGCGTCCGGCCATCCTGATTTACGTTTTCCGTCATTTCCTTAAATCGCTCCAGGCAAATGCCGGGATGGTTCCTTTGAAAGGGCACGGGCGACTTTCTTCCCCGTCCTTCCCTAATCCGATGAGACCGATGACCTCGCTGTTTGGTCTCTTCCCCCAAACAACCCAACCCAAAGTTCCGCGGAGCGCCCCATTTTGCTCTCTCAAGATGTCTAATGACTACAGAGGTCGCTTATATGGATTACCTGGCAGCAGGTGGCAGCACAATGCACCTTATATGAAAAACGTATGTTTTTGGGGGTGTCCAGATACTTCCCATCACATAGGGTATATGTGATGTTCTAATGCTTTATTGTTACAGGCAACGGCCAGTACGAGCTTAACGGATCGTGGTGTGGAGATGCTATGACCGAATACATTTAGTGTACAGTCATTTATTCATTCGCGACTTGCTACAGGATCCCTGAAATTAATTACCGATCATTACGAAGCATTTTGCAAACTTGAATGCAAGCACGGAACCTTAAATGATCCGGCCACGCTCTCCAAGCTATGATTCCGTTTCACCCGTAAACAACACATACCGGCCCGCCAAAACTGATAGTGGTATTTCTAAATTTTATAGCATTTTCCTAGAGGTCAGTTTGGCCACTAACAGAGATGCCTCCACCGTCAACAATGGCCGTCTGCTCCCATTAACTATAAGTTTTCTTGCCAGTGATTAATTTCAATTTCTATTTAAAGCCAGATTATCACACATTTCAGTAATCTTCAGTAAGCAGACGCGTCAAGTGTACGACCTTGGAACGGAAACTTTTTGGTCTCCTCTTATACACTGAGATGGCAAAGGTCATGGGATACCTTCTAATATCTTACCGGACCTTCTTTTGCACAGGGTAGGGCAGCAACTCGTCGTGACAGGGACTGGATAAGCTGTTGGAACTCCCCTGCATAAATATTGAGCCATGCTGACTCTGTAGCCGTCCATAGCTGCAAAAAGTATTGCTGGTATAGGATTATGTGCAGGAATTGACCTCTCAGTTACGTCCCGTAGATGTTCAGTGGGATTCGCGGATAGTCAAACCATTTGCTCCAACTGTTCAGAGTATTCTTCGAATGAATCGTGAACAACTATCGCCCACTGGTATGGCGCAGTGTCAACCGTAAAAACTCCATTATTGTTTGGGAACATGAGGATCATGAATGGCTGCAAGTGGTCCCCAAGTAGCTGAACGTACCCATTTCCAGTCAACGATCACTTCATTTGGAACAGAGGACCCAGTCTGTTCCATCTAAAATCAGCCCACCCATCACGACATCACTACCAGCTTGCACAGTGCCTCTTTGACAACTTGGATCCAAGGGTTCGTGGGACTGCGTCACACCCGAACCTTACAATCAGCCCTTATCAACTGAAATCGGGACTCACCGGACATTGACCGGTTTTCTAGTCGTCTAGTGTCAAACCGATATGGTTATGAGGCCACAAAAGGCGCTGCAGACGATGTTGTGCTCCAAGTGGAGGCACAAGCTGCTCATCTGCTGCCATAGTACAGTCCTAGACATAAAAACTGACCGCTGGCCAGCCGCCACGGAGACTAAGTCCGAGTCGTTCACTTAAGGTGGCCAATAAAACCGACCGCCCCTGACAACTCCTGGTCCGGCCATCTGCACGATCTGGCAACACTGTAAGATGCGGAAGTGTCAGGAGGAAGTGTTGTCTACTTCCGAGGTGTTGTCGGATTGTATGGGCCCGTGGTCTCGTGGTAATCGTCTGATTGTACATCGAAGATAATTGGCTGCACATTCTACCCACCAGCAATAACAAGTACTTCCAGAAACAGTTCTGCATGATAGCTCGTGGCTGCGTCGCGATCAGAACAGCTTAAACTCGAGCGTTTCCTCGCGCTGCAGCGGCTACCGGCCACCAACCAGACGCCACCCGCCGCCTGAAATCCGGCGCCGCACATGTAAACGCGGCGCGACGCGGTCAGTGTATGTATCAACTGTCATTTTCGAATTTGAAGTTCTAGTTATCATCTTGCAGTTGTTGTTGTTGTTGTTGTTGTGGTCTTCAGTCCTGAGACTGGTTTGACGCAGCTCTCCATGCTACTCTATCCTGTGCAAGCTTCATCATCTCCCAGTACCTACTGCAGCCTACATCCTTCTGAATCTGCTTGGTGTATTCATCTCTTGGTCTCCCTCTACGATTTTTACCCTCCACGCTGCCCTCCAATGCTAAATTGGTGATCCCTTGATGCCTCAGAACATGTCCTACCAATCGATCCCGCATTGGATTTTGCATTCTTGAAAATCATGAACTACGGTTAAGCGTTGTAGAATTGAGTCGCAAGTGGAAAAAGGTGTAACATCTGCAACACAATATTTACTTTTGGTATGATACAGGGGTGAATGCAGAGGAGGCAGCTAGAAAGATTTGAACTGTGTGTGGAGCGAGTGCTTTTGCGAAAAATACGCCAGAAAAAGATGTTCTTGTTTCAACAAAGATCGTTCTGGCATGAATGATTTTCCACATTAAGGAAGTCTAGACTACTGATATATGTGATGGATTACCATTTAACCATCATGCAATATTTGCCTTCAACAGGCAAAGTTCAGAAGTCCGGTGTAGGAGTACTGCATGCTCTAATTCGAAACACAAAAATCAACGGAGTGACTATTGTTGAACGTCATCAGGTCGCTCACTGAGCATTCCTATGCAGTACTGTTACTGGTGACGAGTTATGATGCCTTTATCCTTAACTTCCTAAAAAGAAATCAAAGGCTGAGCCCCACCAAACGACGTAAACTCGAGCAAAGAGTAGTGTGACACAATATTTTACATCTGATAGCTCCAAAAATGTGTTCTGCGCTACGAATGCTGCCCAAAAGGTGTGTCCATCACATCTGGAATTTTTTACCAACAACTGAGACACCGTTCGGTCGCAGTGTAAGAAAATCGACCGACAAAACTACATCACGTGTGCTACTGCATGGTAATGCACTCTGTTGATACAGAAACAAAACTATTCAGGAGACTGATAGGAAAGTCATCTCTCAGGCACTTGTATTGATAGGGAAGTCCTCTCTCAAGCACTTGTCCCTCTCATCATATACTCGTTAAATGTTACGTTTCCCGCTCTTGATCGATCAACCGCCAAGGTAATTCATTTCTAGAGGAAAATGCTCTTCAAACTACACTGGTTTAATGACATCGTTACAACCAGTAGGTTTCTACGGGAGTAGAATTTGTTAACTACTTTAGCACTGTCAAATTGTTTTAGATATCGTAAAAGAAAATCCTGCTGCCGATTAATTTCTGTTTGATGACTACTATTGCGTTCAGTGAACTAATGGAAAATACAATTAAAATATTCACTGTACTAATACCAATTAAATTCAGTTTACTACAGAAACATCACGACGGCAATCTATCTTAATAAAGCATTAATTATCTGTAAGACGATTTTGCCTATTTTAACACGAATTAGTAGGATGTTACCAACTTTTGACTTCGGAAAGGTCTGTATTTACTTCATGACCTGTTGTCATTCGCAAGTATTATGAAAATGTGACAATTCATAGATAAAATTATGTGTTCACAACAACAAAAATATGTAGGCAAAAACAAAAGTGGCATTATGAATTTTGCAGTATCGTAATGTTTTCGCTCTGACACTAATGGGTACTAAAAGTAGCAAGGCCAATTTTGCTCGAGCGTTGTCTTACGATTCCCTTATCTAGTTTGTATATGCCTGCTTGCAGCTCTGTTACAAAAGAATTAAAAATCTGGCTTTCAGAGAGCCTCGAAAGGCGAACGGAAGCAGCTTGCAAAGCATGTTACCTCGGAGCTCGTTTTTTCCTAAAGAGCGTAGACATAATTTTGAGGTTGAGGTTGAATTGTTGCCAAATGTCAGTCAGACGTGTGCCGTTGGTGTAAGTGTTTCGGTATGTTGAATTTTTCTAGAGATTTTTTTCTGTCCCAAATTGAGCGTTGAAGTTTCCCGTTAGTATTTTCACGTCATCTTGGTGAATTTTGCTCATGGTTTTTTCGAGTGAGTTCCAGAATTTTTTTGACATTTTCTGTGTTTTGGGGGGGGGGGGGGCATGTGCATTGATGAGTGTATACTTTTTATTGGGGCTCTGAACGAGCATAGTCATAAGTCGATTTTTGATGGGTGTGATTTCTTTGACAGAGTTGATGATAGCTGTGTTCGAGAAATGCCATGCCGAAGATCGGTGCGCCTTTCGCTACCTTTGGTGTGTTTTGCTCTTGAAGATGCGATAGTTTCCGTATGCGAGGATTCATTGTCAGTTAGTCGTGGTTCTTGAAGAGCAAGGATGTGAATTTTTTGTCGGTCGATTTCTTATGAGAGATTATTTGTTTTCGCGTTTGGATCAATGTATCGAAGTTTAGTTTTCAAATGCATGTTTTCTGCTTGTAGGGAAATTTACCAGCGATCTCCGATATTCTCTGCCATGCTAGCTGGGACTCCCCAGAATCCGAATATCCAGCTGCCTCCTGGCGACAGGCGGGTTGTGTACCACCTGGGGTAAAGTTGACTTTGCTTGCACAATTCATGTTTGCTTGTGTTTCATTGGTTTGGGCTGAGTGATACCAGGACCGGACAGGAACAGAGGGTGTTGAAGCCTTTGGAAGAAAATATTTTCAGCCAAGCTCATTGAGCTAACAGACTGTGACCAGAGTAGCGGTGATTTTCACTCAGACGTGTCTGAATTTTGGGTTTGGGTTGAGTAGCCATTCAATATTGTGTTAGTATTTGGTTCACCCCAAGTATTTGATTTCCTCGGTACCACCCATATGTGGGCGCCACACGAAATTATTATTATTATTATTATTATTATTATGTCATGACCAAATCCGATATGATGTATCTTCCCACCACTGAAATAGATGTGTATTGTTCGATTCAATATTTCCATCACATAAATATGGGTTATAATTACATTACGTTGCTGCTAGTAGACATATTCCTCACTTTATCGTAGACAGTTGCTACCTGTTACTCCATCAAAGGAATTTTTGTGCTTAGCGTTGTTGCAATACAGACGTTCAAATTATCCGATTTCTGCAATTTCATTTCGATACCTGATTCAGCCAGTCAGTCTTAATGTGGGTATCCGACTACGGCTCTCATCATATGATAGATTGGGTAAACCACATTCTTAATCGGACTGTTGAAACTAGATCACTTATCTATGACAGGGCCTGAATTCTTAAACTCTATGTAAAATACTAATACAACGTGGTTATTACAAATACGTTATTTAAATACAAATATACGAAGTAACGAGATAACAGTTCATTTACAGGAGCAAAGCCCCATCTATCAGAGCAGAGCAGTGCAAGATTGGTTTCAGGGCCAAGAGAGGATAAAGCTGTTGCCGTTTGTTCCACGATCACCCAAATGGCTCTGAGCAGTATGGGACTTAACATCTATGGTCATCAGTCCCCTAGAACTTAGAACTACTTAAACCTAACTAACCTAAGGACATCACACAACACCCAGTCATCACGAGGCAGAGAAAATCCCTGATCTCGCCGGGAATCGAACCCGGGAACCCGGGAGTGGGAAGCGAGAACGCTACCGCACGACCACGAGCTGCGGACTATACGATCACCCAATATCAACCAGATAGAGAGTATGTGGGTAGAGGTAACAAGGTCATTGCCATGTGGACCTACAAATGCAAGCGACCTTTGGACGAATATAGACAACATATGGGGGAAGTAAACCATCACGCTACATTATCGACGACTTAATGAAATCAATGCCCCTACGCCCTCGATAAATCTTACTTAATGATGATGGATGGGTTGGTTACTAAAAGTATACTCGTCCACAAATCCCATGTGGACAATTATCTGATAATCGGTCAAGCTTTGCTTTGTTAGAGTTCTTTAGCATACAAGTCCATTTACTTTCAGTCTCCTCCCTACAATTCTTGCAATGCAAGGTAATTGAAAAATCTCATCCACTCGACGCCAACTGAGGAATAGATTGATGCATGTGTTGTTCAACACACAGCAGTCATCACCCTCACTGGAGCAGTGACTGTTTGTGTGTGTGTGTGTGTGTGTGTGTGTGTGTGTGTGTGTTTTCGTGTTCACGCACAATCTGAATCAATACTATTAACATTAGAGAGACAACCAACAATAAATATTGCATGAAATATGACTGTAAAGTATTTTAATGCGATGGGAAGTTACAAACTGAATTTTTTCCCAACCCACGTCCTGCATATTACGTTAAGTAAGTAAGATGTATTAACTCCATAATATCGTCAGCAGAGACAGTGCGCTCTTGTTGCCGCGGTTCGCGACAAGTGCTGCGATTAGCAGAGCCCAATGCCGCCGCGATTTGTTTATGTTGGCTGCGCGTGGACACTGCAGCAGACGCTTCGCCATACACAAAAAGAAGTCACCTTGGCTCTGACTGCAGTCAGCGGACTTCACTGCCTGCATGTTCTTACAGTAACAAACGTGAGACTCTAGTCACAGGTACGATGCAGGAATTGGAACGGATATCATGTCATTAGTCATCAGAATATTAACCAGTGATGATGTGTCCACTCTATTTGAATTCCAAGAAAATAGGAAACTTATCACATAGGAATGTGAGGTGATATCAAAATTTATCCAACAAACATAAATTAACTGCAGAGCTTTCATGCACGCATTAGTAGCACACAAGGAAATATTATGTCTTGGAAGCGTATATATCATTTCCTCTTCTCATATCAACGCCCTTGTTTTAGTATGAAGTGAGAAAATAAAGTTCCTGAGAAGTATATAAGTCATTTCCTTTTTTTCATATCGTAACTTTTGTTTTGGTTCAAATGGCTCTGAGCACTATGGGACTTAACATCTGTGGTCATCAGTCCCCTAGAACTTAGAACTACTTAAACCTAACTAACCTAAGGACACCACACACATCCATGCCCGAGGCAGGATTCGAACCTGCGACCATAGCAGTCACGCGGTTCCAGACTGAAGCGCCTAGAACCGCACGGCCACACTAACCGGCAACTTTTGTTTTAGTATGAAGTAAAAAAATAAACAGTCTAATGTTCTGAAGCATAATATGACACCAGATTATTATCATAGGCGCTATCAGAAACGCATGAAGCAGGGAGCTGTCCATTCTTTTGTCCAACAGTCTGTTTCCTTTCATGCATTACTACCGCTCGAAGATTCTTATTTAAGGACTTGTGGGCATCAAGTTCTTTAGCAGAATAAGGCTTATGTTATTGTGCTAATTACGGTATGGAAAAAATGCAACAAAGACGAGTTCCCATAGAGCAGTGAGGGTATTTGCACATGTCTGTATTCAGCAATGACCGCCAGCTGCCACAACACTTCACAGAATCCATGCGGCAGGTAACACAACTGTGCGTGTACTTAAGACTTCACTCAGTAAGACGTCAGGAGATGGACGGAAACGTCAAATTAACGTCGCTTTCCGAGTCGTGTTCAATCCAGAATGAGGCGTTATTAAGGTAGTTGAGTGTTCTAGCAATTACACTTTAATAATTCCCATATGAGTATACCGATAGCCAAAATAACCCGTCAGTGTGAAACCATCGGGAACTGCATTAATATCAAACTGCAAGGACTTGAGACAATACGTGGACTCTTCTCTTCACTGAGTAACCTATTACTATTATTTAGGATTCTCCCCGTCCTAGGCGTAATGCAAATGGAACTTCATATTCAGGACGCGCTTTCTGCTATTCTTGACAAACATCAGCAACTTGTAATCACTGCGAGTTACAACTGTGTGATGATAATGGTACAGGTTTTCAGTGGGTGTGATGGTGTTATGCTGTCAAAATACTTACAGTAACGTTAATAGTGGCGCACATAATTTAGCGCTGTCTACCTACTTAAGTAAAGATAGTGTGGTGGCGTCGTCGCTTCTCTTTATTTGGCATCAGCTTGAGTAAACCGGTTTAACGAACATAGTACTCCATTCGTATGATTACAGAGATCATCGTGCGGGTCTTACATTAATTCTGCAGTGAATTGCTTAACAAATATTACCCTCAGCTATGCAGCTGGAATGTATGACTCATTACACAGGTACCCTTTGTTGCACTTGGTTAAGTGATCAGTTCGCAGCAATCCTGCTTCTACTGTTCGTAAATACTTGTATACTGACCATACTTGGAAGAATCCTAAGGAAATGCAATCCGAAAACAAAGGAAGTAGGTTACAGTACGCTTGTTCGTCCACTGCTTGAATACTGCTCAGCAGTGTGGGATCCGTACCAGATAGGGTTGATGCAAGACATAGAGAAGATCCAACGGAGAGCAGCGCGCTTCGTTACAGGATCATTTAGTAATCGCGAAAGCGTTACGGAGAGGATAGATAAACTCCAGTGGAAGACTCTGCAGGAGAGACGCTCATTAGCTCGGTACGGGCTTTTGTCAAAGTTTCGAGAACATACCTTCACCGAAGAGTCAAGCAGTATATTGCTCCCTCCTACGTATATCTCGCGAAGAGACAATGAGGATAAAATCAGAGAGATTAGAGCCCACACAGAGGCATACCGACAATCCTTCTTTCCACGAACAATACGAGACTGGAATAGAAGGGAGAACCGATAGAGGTACTGAAGGTACCCTCCGCCACACACCGTCAGGTGGCTTGCGGAGTATGGATGTAGATGTAGATGTAGATGTAGATTCGTTATTTGACTAAATATGCGCTACAATCTGATTCGCATGTATATGACATGGGTTAGCGCCGTCACAAAGGGTTTGATGTCGTTGAAGTCCTGTTACATTGATGGCAAGACAAATGTTCGCAAATCACCTCTGTTGTTGTGGTCTTCAGTCAAGAGACTGGTTTGATGCAGCTCTCCATGCTACTCTATCCTGTGCAAGCTTCTTCGTCTCCCAGTATCTACTGCAACCTACATCCTTCTGAATCTGCTTAGTGTATTCATCTCTTGGTCTCCCTCTACGATTTTTACCCTCCACACTGCCCTCCAATGCTAAATTTGTGATCCCTTGATGCCTCAAAACATGTCCTACCAACCGATCCCTTCTTCTAGTCAAGTTGTGCCACAAACTTCTCTTCTCCCCAATCCTATTCAATACCTCCTCATTAGTTACGTGATATACCCACCTTATCTTCAGCATTCTTCTGTAGCACCACATTTCGAAAGCTTCTATTCTCTTCTTGTCCAAACTAGTTATCGTCCATGTTTCACTTCCATACAAGGCTACACTCCATACAAATACTTTCAGAAACGACTTTCTGACACTTAAATCTATACTCGATGTTAACAAATTCCTCTTCTTGAGAAACGCTTTCCTTGCCACTGCCAGTCTACATTTTATATCCTCTCTACTTCGACCATCATCGGTTATTTTACTCCCTAAATAGCAAAACTCCTTTACTACTTTAAGTCTCTCATTTCCTAATCTAATTCCCTCAGCATCACCCGACTTAATTTGACTACATTCCATTATCCTCGTTTTGCTTTTGTTGATGTTCATCGTATATCCTCCTTTAAAGACACTGTCCATTCCGTTCAACTGCTCTTCCAAGTCCTTTGCTGTCTCTGACAGAATTACAATGTCATCGGCGAACCTCAAAGTTTTTACTTCTTCTCCATGAATTTTAATACCTACTCCGAATTTTTCTTTTGTTTCCTTTACTGCTTGCTCAATATACAGATTGAATAACATCGGGGAGAGGCTACAACCCTGTCTTACTCCTTTCCCAACCACTGCTTCCCTTTCATGCCCCTCTATTGCCTCAAAAAACAATTGCATCTTAAATATCGCAGGACCGGCGTCGACACTGTTACATCACGTTGCAATACAGCAACGACGGCAGATGAAAATTTTTGACCGACCGGGCTTTGAACCTGGACCTCCTGCTTACTAGGCAGACGTGCTGACCACTGCACTATTTTCTTTAAAAAAAAAAGTTTGAGAAGACTTTCAGCACCAGGTAGGCGGAGGCAAAAAGGGCAGGGGTCGAAGATTCGAGGCCTGGCCTCACTGCCTCCCCCATACCCTTCACTGAGTAGCTGCATTATTCCCATGTATTCCATATTTGTTCCCATATTTACCTTAAATTGTAGAACAAAATTGAAGTAGTAATTAAGGTAAAATAAATTACAGATTGCCGCTTCCAATGGCGTGCGTTCCTTGTAGAACATAATTCTTAACAGGCAAAAGGGTGACATTCATTTAGAAACATATTCACAATTTAAGTTATTATGCACTGGATTCATATGAGGTCTGTAAGAAAGCCATGTATTTTTCAACAAATGAAAGAAACTTCTGAGCCGGAGGGGCTTTGCCAAATTAGAACAGTTCTGATTTTAGAACCAACATAAAAGAAGATTCCAGGAATAAAAAAAAAAGTGAAAGAATAGTATTCAGCTTCTAATCAACAAAATTGTCCACCTCTTTGTAGCCCACATAAAGCAATAGATAAAAAGTTTTGAAATCATTCCTTATATTTGTTATTCTTCTTCGACTTAAAATGTTCTTCTGCAATATAAAACACGTACTCTTCTAAGTTCGAAGTTTTGTTTGTTAACACGTAAAACACAACCTGTCGCCCGCATCTCGTGGTCGTGCGGTAGCGTCCTCGCTTCCCACACCCGGGTTCCCGGGTTCGATTCCCAGCGGGGTCAGGGATTTTCTCTGCCTCGTGATGGCTGGGTGTTGTGTGCTGTCCTTAGGTTAGTTAGGTTTAAGTAGTTCTAAGTTCTAGGGGACTGATGACCATAGATGTTAAGTCCCATAGTGCTCAGAGCCATTTGAACCATTTGAACCACAACCTGTCCCAGAAGCCACGAATAACTGTTATTCTTTGCGGACGGTAAGATTTCCAGTTGGGTTGTAAAGCTTCAGTTATCGGTATATGACTTACTGTGGTTCTGTTGATAAGTGCTAATTCCTTCCTAGTCCAGTTCCAAATTCTGATTCTATTTTCACATAAGAACATGTGCGCTACAGATTCTAGAAGCCGACATTTGTCGCAGTATGGAGATGTTCTCAATTTGATTTTCCGCTATGGGTATGATTTCGTTTACAACGTCGTACCATACGGCACTGACTCTAGTTGATAGAATTTTATTGTTGATATTTTTCCAGACGTTCATCCAGTTTTAGTAGGTTAATTTACCTGAACTGGGTTGTGAAGACGATGTCTGGTAATATAATCATAGACGGCTCCAGTGTTGGTTTGTGCTGGTGGAAGTTTTACATAGTTCCAATCGACATAGTACTTTCGGACGTAACTAGGCTGGCATCTATATGTGCTACATTGACAGGAGCGTTCCTATCCCCAGGATATAACGAGAGAAACAGAAGTTTCGTGATGCCTGCCTTAGTGGCATGTATTAGTTTAAAAGCACTAGTCAGAAACAGTGCGTCACATCTAGATTTAACATCTTTAATTCCAAGTCCGTTTTGCCTCTGCAAAGTATCCGTGTGGAAGGATACTTTGAAGATATTTTGTTTCCACACAAACCAACACGCTGCAACTAGTATTTTATGTGCGGTGACCTGTGGTATCTGTAATACTGCTGTGACATGATACGGTACCCCCCCCCCTCCCACACACACACACACACACACACACACACACACACACACACACACACACACACCCGGCCTGTCTGTCCATTATTCCACTCGCTCGCGGCCACACTGTATTCCCGCGAGGGTTCGGACGATGATGTGCGTCTAGAACTGAAAACCCAGCGTGACCTGAATAATTATACAGGATGTTTCAGGAGGAATAGTGAATATTGTAGGAGGAGTAAATATTGTAGGAGGAGCATATAAGATGGTGAGTTAAATTTGTATAATTATTAAGATTTGGAAATAAAATTTTTTAAAAAATATTGTAGGAGGTGGTAGTATAGACAAATTGCAGAAAATGTGCCATATAATATGTGTCCAATTTTTATTGAGTGCATATAGCTGGCTTCAATGCATTTTCGTGTCGTATGTTGGTCCTTACAGGACCCAGTTGTCTACACTTCCTTGAAAATGAGCTTCCAGCGTTATTGGAAGAGGTTCCTTTGACTACAGGAATGCGTATGTTCCTCCTGCATGACGGGGCTCTTGGACATTCTGGTCGTCAGGTGACCAGTTGTCCAAACCTAACATGGATCAGTAGATATGAGCACTTTTCTTGGCCACCAAGGTCCCCGGACCTTATCTCTTTGGATTTTTACCCGCGGGGATGGTTAAAGGCGAACTCTACAAAGAAAAAGTAAACCCAAGAGCCGATTAGATCGTTCGTATTATGAATAGTGCAGCCCTCATAAAAGAATGCAAAGACGACCTCATAAGAGCTACACGTGGTGTTATCAAGAGAAGTTAAATGTGCATTGAAGTTGGTGAGGGAATTTTCGAAAATCAACTTTGAACGTCCTCATTTGGTTTTGCTTTAAGTTTGGTAGGGTTACGTACTAACAGCTGTATCTCTGCACTCAATAAAATGGCTCTAAGTACTATGGGACTTATCATCTGAGGTCATCAGTCCCCTAGAACTTAGAACTACTTCAACCTAACTAACCTAAGGACATCACACACATCCATGCCCGAGGCAGGATCGAACCTGCGACCGTAGCGATCGCGCGGTTCCAGACTGCAGCGCCTAGAACCGCTCCGCCACACCGGCCGGCGCACTCAATAAAAGGTGCAGGCGTTTATATGGATTTTTTTAATGCAATTCGTCTGTACTACCACCTGCTAAAATATCTACACTCCTGGAAATGGAAAAAAGAACACATTGACACCGGTGTGTCAGACCCACCATACTTGCTCCGGACACTGCGAGAGGGCTGTACAAGCAATGATCACACGCACGGCACAGCGGACACACCAGGAACCGCGGTGTTGGCCGTCGAATGGCGCTAGCTGCGCAGCATTTGTGCACCGCCGCCGTCAGTGTCAGCCAGTTTGCCGTGGCATACGGAGCTCCATCGCAGTCTTTAACACTGGTAGCATGCCGCGACAGCGTGGACGTGAACCGTATGTGCAGTTGACGGACTTTGAGCGAGGGCGTATAGTGGGCATGCGGGAGGCCGGGTGGACGTACCGCCGAATTGCTCAACACGTGGGGCGTGAGGTCTCCACAGTACATCGATGTTGTCGCCAGTGGTCGGCGGAAGGTGCACGTG
This sequence comes from Schistocerca cancellata, assembly GCF_023864275.1. Taxonomy (NCBI): domain Eukaryota; kingdom Metazoa; phylum Arthropoda; class Insecta; order Orthoptera; family Acrididae; genus Schistocerca; species Schistocerca cancellata. Next base: position 462,655,053 of record NC_064634.1, on the reverse strand, counting down.
CCCGTCGACCTGAGACTGGACCGCAGCGATGCACGGATGCACGCCAAGACCGTAGGATCCTACGCAGTGCCGTAGGGGACCGCACCGCCACTTCCCAGCAAATTAGGGACACTGTTGCTCCTGGGGTATCGGCGAGGACCATTCGCAACCGTCTCCATGAAGCTGGGCTACAGTCCCGCACACCGTTAGGCCGTCTTCCGCTCACGCCCCAACATCGTGCAGCCCGCCTCCAGTGGTGTCGCGACAGGCGTGAATGGAGGGACGAATGGAGACGTGTCGTCTTCAGCGATGAGAGTCGCCTCTGCCTTGGTGCCAATGATGGTCGTATGCGTGTTTGGCGCCGTGCAGGTGAGCGCCACAATCAGGACTGCATACGACCGAGGCACACAGGGCCAACACCCGGCATCATGGTGTGGGGAGCGATCTCCTACACTGGCCGTACACCACTGGTGATCGTCGAGGGGACACTGAATAGTGCACGGTACATCCAAACCGTCATCGAACCCATCGTTCTACCATTCCTAGACCGGCAAGGGAACTTGCTGTTCCAACAGGACAATGCACGTCCGCATGTATCCCGTGCCACCCAACGTGCTCTAGAAGGTGTAAGTCAACTACCCTGGCCAGCAAGATGTCCGGATCTGTCCCCCATTGAGCATGTTTGGGACTGGATGAAGCGTCGTCTCACGCGGTCTGCACGTCCAGCACGAACGCTGGTCCAACTGAGGCGCCAGGTGGAAATGGCATGGCAAGCCGTTCCACAGGACTACATCCAGCATCTCTACGATCGTCTCCATGGGAGAATAGCAGCCTGCATTGCTGCGAAAGGTGGATATACACTGTACTAGTGCCGACATTGTGCATGCTCTGTTGCCTGTGTCTATGTGCCTGTGGTTCTGTCAGTGTGATCATGTGATGTATCTGACCCCAGGAATGTGTCAATAAAGTTTCCCCTTCCTGGGACAATGAATTCACGGTGTTCTTATTTCAATTTCCAGGAGTGTACTATTCCTCCTGAAATTTCCTGTATATGGGATACATGTGGTGTATCTGTTCTTTCGAAAGAAAAGACACTACGAATACGTGTTCGAACCTGGTCAGGCACAAATTTTCATTTGACGCCGTTGTTCTATTTTAACTCCCATGACAGCCTGGACATCTGTCCTTCGATATTTAATTGATTAACAATGCTGTCTATTTCCATTCGTAGTGTCTATTCTTTCGGAAATGTCCGAAAGAACACACACACACACATTTTTATCTTAAGTACTATTGGGAAAATGTTTGGCAACTCTGTGATAGTGCCGGACTGGAGCTGCATCAACCTACTCATTTCACTAGATATAGTTGTTATTTTCTGAATAATTCCTGTTTAATAAGTGACAGCGATAGTGTCTCTCATCGTTTACTTTGTCGGAAACCTACTTCTTCCTGCCTTAACCTATACTACAGCAGTGAATGCTCACATTCTTGATACCTTAATGGACGTGCTACTGCAACTGTAGCCAAAGATTCAAAACCCGCAGGAAAAGTATGTTTCAAGTCAGATGGTTTTGCTCCTCCCCTACTGTCATTGAAAACGATAACACGAAATTAAGTCCTACGAAACCCTTGAGTTCATACTGCGGTACCATGCAGATGAAAAAAGTAGTTTTTCATAATTTTCATATGGCAGGTGGAATTTGTCAGATTCCACTAATTATGACTGCATTATTAACTGTTGGTTCACAGGCGCTTTCCTGCCACTTATTGTAACTGTTTTTTTGAATTTTAGAGCTGGAAGAATAGAAACATCAGATTTTCGCCATATCGAATATTTGAGTTCACCTTAAGTTTTCACGTTTCGAGCAAAGGCAGGATATCCGTCAGAAAAGCTGACAACAAGAAGTCAGGCCATGCCTGTCTTCTGGCGGATGTGCCAATGACAGTGATCTCAATAACAATATTGTATAGCAAAGATACGTTGTGTAATATTAGTAATTTTCGCCTCACAAACATTAATATACGCTCAATAGTAAACGCCTGATGGCGTAAAGTTATCGAACAATTGTAAAGTAAAAGAAATGAACCATCGCACAGCAGCGACAGAGTCTATTATTCTTTATCTTTGCCGTTCTTGCGCGGTGCCTCTAAATCTCTATGTTCATGTATCGATTAATAGTATAAAAAAGAATTCTGTTGTTTCAAGCCAAATGAGGCATTTGGCGCCTCACATTTTACTGCTTGTATTCTATGAAAGGCGGACGCGGACTTGCTGCGTTCCGCAACTGTATTTTATATTTTATGTGAAAATATTGAGTGAATATGCTAATTGTTCTTTTTTCCAATCAGAAAACATGTAGTTTCTTGTAACTGATTACGAACAGACAGCATCAAGAGGACATTTTGACGTATGTATACAGTATTTAACCACAATAGTCATCTATTGTAATTTAATATGAAAAGGTACGTAGCATTAAAAAAAACGTGTGTTAAAGATAAGTGTGCTTATTTTAGTAAATTAACCTTGATTATTTCCATCTCCTGAAGGATAATTATTTTGTGTTAGTTCATCACCAGAAATTACGATCACGCTGATGGGCCGAACGCAGCATGAGGCAGAAGGAACATTATCGTTTTCCTAGTATTTCTGAACCAACTTTTTTTTAAATTGTTTAGTGTTGCATTTCTTTGAAAGTCTATAAATCTTCTGGTCCCTTAGTGTTGATCCGGGTATGTCTACATCGCGACTATAAAAATGAACAGAAATGATAATGTTTCTTCCGAACGATCTCAAATATGTATCAATATGCTGCTCTTATTGAGGTATTTAATGCTCAACGTATGTTATTATAATAGTGTAATCAAACCCTGATTCTGTCGCCAAGTGGCCCACCAAAATATTAACTTTTACGACATTAAAAAAATTAAAAAATAACAATTCTTTTTATTTTTGTTCCCCAAGAGCAACGCTACAGTTGCCACCACAACCACTGGAGAAGCTCCAAAATTGTGAATCGCGTTTGGTGAATACGCTTTCAATGTTTCGGACCGATTAAGACAGTAAAACACAAATAATTGTCGCAGTTTTTAATTTATGACATTTAGTTTGCACTCAGTGCATCGATGTATTACAAGTAATTACTTTGAGACGAAGCTATAGTCACTTCCGAGGTCACGCACAGAACACATCAGCTGGCAGTATAACTGAAACTTGGCAACAGTGCAGAATATGTTTGGCAACTCTGTGATTTGATATTATCGTGTCATTTCAGTTGAATAGTGTGACTTGATTTTCTCTTGAGATGTGACATAAAGATGTCAGTTAATGCTTTTGAGTCAAGGAAAATCGCCCCACACAGGAAATTCAACTACTCTCGTCTCTTATGTTGCGATTTATGTGTCATAGCGGCTACTGGGCCAATAAGTAAGTCGAAGACACTGCACCTACTCGCTAGCTCCTAGCACGGTAGCTCAGCGTGTTCGGTCAGAGGGTTAGCTGCCCTCTGCAATAAATAAAAAAAACTGAGTTAGTTTATCAACAACGAACTTAAACGGATGTCTTACGACGAACACCCCGAGCAGATGGAACGAACTAAAGCGAACAAAATGAGATTTTAAGAAAAAAAAAGGTAACGTGCTTGTCTGTCCGATGCACGCTGCCTTTGTTCGCCTTTCGAGACTCGCTGAAAGCCAGATTTTTAATTCTTTTGTAGCAGAGCTACAAGCAGGCAGATACAAAGTCAATAAGGCAATCGTAAGACAAAGCTCGAGCAAAATTCGTCTTGCTACTTTTAGTACCCCTTAGTGTCACAGCGAAAACCTTACACTACTTCAAAATTCATGTCACTTTTGTTTTTGCCGACATATTTTTTGTTGTTCTGAATACATAATTTATCTATGAACTGACACAGTTCATAATACTTGCCACAGACAACAGGATATGAAGTAAATACAGACATTTTCGAAGTCAAAAGTCGGTAATATCCTACTAATTCGTGTTAAAATAGGCAAAATAGTCTTACAGATACTTAATGCTTTATTAAGATAGATTGCCGTCGTGATGTTTCTGTAGTAAGCTGAATTTAATTGGTATTAGTACAGTGAATATTTTAATTGTATTTTCCATTAGTTTACGGAACGCAATAGTAATCATCAAAGAGAAATTAATCGGCAGCAGGATTTTCTTTCACGATATCTAAAACAATCTGACAATGCTAAAGTAGTTAACAAATTCTACGCCCGCAGAAACTTATTGGTTCTAACGATTAAACCAGTGTAGTTTGAAGAGTATTTTCGTCTAGAAATGAATTACCTTGACGGTTGATCGATCAAGAGCGGGAAACGTAACATTTAACGAGTATATGATGAGAGGGACAAGTGCTTGAGAGAGGACTTCCCTATCAATACAAGTGCCTGAGAGATGACTTTCCTATCAGTCTCCTGAATAGTTTTGTTTCTGTATCAACAGAGTGCATTACCATGCAGTAGCACACGTGATGTAGTTTTGTCGGTCGATTTTCTTACACTGCGACCGAACGGTGTCTCAGTTGTTGGTAAAAAATTCCAGATGTGATGGACACACCTTTTGGGCAGCATTCGTAGCGCAGAACACATTTTTGGAGCTATCAGATGTAAAATATTGTGTCACACTACTCTTTGCTCGAGTTTACGTCGTTTGGTGGGGCTCAGCCTTTGATTTCTTTTTAGGAAGTTAAGGATAAAGGCATCATAACTCGTCACCAGTAACAGTACTGCATAGGAATGCTCAGTGAGCGACCTGATGACGTTCAACAATAGTCACTCCGTTGATTTTTGTGTTTCGAATTAGAGCATGCAGTATTCCTACACCAGACTTCTGAACTTTGCCTGTTGAAGGCAAATATTGCATGATGGTTAAATGGTAATCCATCACATATATCAGTAGTCTAGACTTCCTTAATGTGGAAAATCATTCATGCCAGAACGATCTTTGTTGAAACAAGAATATCTTTTTCTGGCGTATTTTTCGCAAAAGCACTCGCTCCACACACAGTTCAAATCTTTCTAGCTGCCTCCTCTGCATTCACCCCTCTATCATGTTGTTGTTGTTGTGGTCTTCAGTCCTGAGACTGGTTTGATGCAGCTCTCCATGCTACCCTATCCTGTGCAAGTTTCTTCATCTCCCATTACCTACTGCAACCTACATCCTTTTGAATCTGCTTAGTGTATTCATCTCTTGGTCTCCCCCTACGATTTTTACCCTCCACGCTGCCCTCCAATGCTAAATTTGTGATCCCTTGATGCCTCAGAACATGTCCTACCAACCGATCCCTTCTTCTAGTCAAGTTGTGCCACAAACTTCTCTTCTCCCCAATTCTATTCAATACCTCCTCATTAGTTATGTGGTCTACCCATCTAATCTTCAGCATTCTTCTGTAGCACCACATTTCGAAAGCTTCTATTCTCTTCTTGTCCAAACTGTTTACCGTCCATGTTTCACTTCCATACATGGCTACACTCCATACAAATACTTTCAGAAATGACTTCCTGACACTTAAATCTATACTCGATGTTAACAAATTTCTCTTCTTCAGAAACGCTTTCCTTGCCATTGCCAGTCTACATTTTATATCCTCTCTACTTCGACCATCATCAGTTATTTTGCTCCCCAAACAGCAAAACTCCTTTACTACTTTAAGTGTCTCATTTCCTAATCTAATTCCCTCAGCATCACCCGACTTAATTCGACTACATTCCATTATCCTCGTTTTGCTTTTGTTGACGTTCATCTTATATCCTCCTTTCAAGACAGTGTCCATTCCGTTCCACTGCTCTTGCAAGTCCTTTGCTGTCTCTGACAGTATTACAATGTCATCGGCGAACCTAAAAGTTTTTATTTCTTCTCCATGGATTTTAATACCTACTCCAAATTTTTCTTTTGTTTCCTTTACTGCTTGCTTAATATACAGATTGAATAACATTGGGGAGAGGCTACAACACCTGTCTCACTCCGCCCGCATCTCGTGGTCGTGCGGTAGCGTTCTCGCTTCCCACGCCCGGGTTCCCGGGTTCGATTCCCGGCGGGGTCAGGGATTTTCTCTGCCTCGTGATGGCTGGGTGTTGTGTGATGTCCTTAGGTTAGTTAGGTTTAAGTAGTTCTAAGTTCTAGGGGACTGATGACCATAGATGTTAAGTCCCATAGTGCTCAGAGCCAGAGCCTGTCTCACTCCCTTCCCAACCACTGCTTCCCTTTCATGCCCCTCGACTCTTATAACTGCCATCTGGTTTCTGTACAAATTGTAAATAGCCTTTCGCTCCCTATATTTCACCCCTGCCACCTTTAGAATTTGAAAGAGAGTGTTCCAGTCAACATTGTCAAAAGCTTTGTCTAAGTCTTCAAATGCTAGAAACATAGGTTTGCCTTTCCTTAATCTTTCTTCTAAGATAAGTCGTAAGGTCAGTATTGCCTCACGTGTTCCAATATTTCTACGGAATCCAAACTGATCTTCCCCGAGGTCGGCTTCTACCAGTTTTTCCATTCGTCTGTAAAGAATTCGTGTTAGTATTTTGCAGCTGTGACTTATTAAACTGATAGTTCGGTAAATTTCACATCTGTCAACACCTGCTTTATTTGGGATTGGAATTATTATATTCTTCTTGAAGTCTGAGGGTACTTCGCCTGTCTCATACATCTTGCTAACCAGATGGTAGAGTTTTGTCAGGGCTGGCTCTCCCGAGGCCGTCAGTAGTTCTAATGGAATGTTGTCTACTCCCGGGGCCTCGTTTCGACTCAGGTCTAGCTGGCCGAAGTGCCCATGCGGTTAAAGGCGCTGCAGTCTGGAACGGCAAGACCGCTACGGTCGCACGTTCGAATCCTGCCTCGGGCATGGATGTTTGTGATGTCCTTAGGTTAGTTAGGTTTAACTAGTTCTAAGTTCTAGGGGACTAGTGACCTCAGCAGTTGAGTCCCATAGTGCTCAGAGCCATTTGAACCATTTTTGACTCAGGTCTTTCAGTGCTCTGTCAAACTCTTCACGCAGTATCGTATCTCCCATTTCCTCTTCGTCTACGTTCTCTTCCATTTCTATAATATTGTCCTCAAGTACATCGCCCTTGTATAGACCCTCTATATACTCCTTCCATCTTTCTGCTTTCCCTTCTTTGGTTAGAACTGGTTTTCCATCTGAGCTCTTGATATTCATACAAGTGGTTCTCTTTTCTCCAAACGTCTCTTTAATTTGCCTGTAGGCAGTATCTATCTTACCCCTAGTGAGATAAGCCTCTATATCCTTACATTTGTCCTCTAGCCATGCCTACTTAGCCATTTTGCACTTCCTGTCGATCTCATTTTTGAGACGTTTGTATTCCTTTTTGCCTGCTTCATTTACTGCATTTTTATATTTTCTCCTTTCATCAATTAAATTCAATATTTCTTCTGTTACCCAAGGATTTCTACTAGCCCTCGTCTTTTTACCTACTTGACCTTCTGCTGCCTTCACTACTTCATCCCTCAGAGTTACCCATTCTTCTTCTACTGTACTTCTTTCCCCCACTGATGTCAATTGTTCCCTTATGCTCTCCCTGAAACTCTGTACAACCTCTGGTTCCTTCAGTTTATCCAGGTCCCATATCCTTAAATTCCCACCTTTTTGCAATTTCTTCAATTTTAATCTGCAGTTCATAACCAATAGATTGTGGTCAGAGTCCACATCTGCCCCTGGAAATGTCTTACAATTTATAACTTGGTTCCTAAATCTCTGTCTTACCATTATACACTCCTGGAAATTGAAATAAGAACACCGTGAATTCATTGTCCCAGGAAGGGGAAACTTTATTGACACTTTCCTGGGGTCAGATACATCACATGATCACACTGACAGAACCACAGGCACATAGACACAGGCAACAGAGCATGCACAATGTCGGCACTAGTACAGTGTATATCCACCTTTCGCAGCAATGCAGGCTGCTATTCTCCCATGGAGACGATCGTAGAGATGCTGGATGTAGTCCTGTGGAACGGCTTGCCATGCCATTTCCACCTGGCGCCTCAGTTGGACCAGCGTTCGTGCTGGACGTGCAGACCGCGTGAGACGACGCTTCATCCAGTCCCAAACATGCTCAATGGGGGACAGATCCGGAGATCTTGCTGGCCAGGGTAGTTGACTTACACCTTCTAGAGCACGTTGGGTGGCACGGGATACATGCGGACGTGCATTGTCCTGTTGGAACAGCAAGTTCCCTTGCCGGTCTAGGAATGGTAGAACGATGGGTTCGATGACGGTTTGGATGTACCGTGCACTATTCAGTGTCCCCTCGACGATCACCAGTGGTGTACGGCCAGTGTAGGAGATCGCTCCCCACACCATGATGCCGGGTGTTGGCCCTGTGTGCCTCGGTCGTATGCAGTCCTGATTGTGGCGCTCACCTGCACTGCGCCAAACACGCATACGACCATCATTGGCACCAAGGCAGAAGCGACTCTCATCGCTGAAGACGACACGTCTCCATTCGTCCCTCCATTCACGCCTGTCGCGACACCACTGGAGGCGGGCTGCACGATGTTGGGGCGTGAGCGGAAGACGGCCTAACGGTGTGCGGGACCGTAGCCATGGAGACGGTTGCGAATGGTCCTCGCCGATACCCCAGGAGCAACAGTGTCCCTAATTTGCTGGGAAGTGGCGGTGCGGTCCCCTACGGCACTGCGTAGGATCCTACGGTCTTGGCGTGCATCCGTGCGTCGCTGCGGTCCGGTCCCAGGTCGACGGGCACGTGCACCTTCCGCCGACCACTGGCGACAACATCGATGTACTGTGGAGACCTCACGCCCCACGTGTTGAGCAATTCGGCGGTACGTCCACCCGGCCTCCCGCATGCCCACTATACGCCCTCGCTCAAAGTCCGTCAACTGCACATACGGTTCACGTCCACGCTGTCGCGGCATGCTACCAGTGTTAAAGACTGCGATGGAGCTCCGTATGCCACGGCAAACTGGCTGACACTGACAGCGGCGGTGCACAAATGCTGCGCAGCTAGCGCCATTCGACGGCCAACACCGCGGTTCCTGGTGTGTCCGCTGTGCCGTGCGTGTGATCATTGCTTGTACAGCCCTCTCGCAGTGTCCGGAGCAAGTATGGTGGGTCTGACACACCGGTGTCAATGTGTTCTTTTTTCCATTTCCAGGAGTGTATAATCTATCTGATACGTTTTAGTATCTCTGGGATTCTTCCATGTATACAACCTTCTTTTATGATTCTTGAACCAAGTGTTAGCTATGATTAAGTTATGCTCTGTGCAAAATTCTACCAGACGGCTTCTTCTTTCATTTCTTACCCCCAATCCATATTCACCTACTATGTTTCCTTCTCTCCCTTTTCCTACACTCGAATTCCAGTCACCCATGACTATTAAATTTTCGTCTCCCTTCACTATCTGAACAATTTCTTTTATCTCATCATACATTTCATCAATTTCTTCATCCTCTGCAGAGCTAGTTGGCACATAAACTTGTACTACTGTAGTAGGAGTGGGCTTCGTGTCTATCTTGGCCACAATAATGCGTTCGCTATGCTGTTTGTAGTATCTTACCCGCACGCCTATTTTTTTATTCGTTATTAAACCCACTCCTGCATTACACCTATTTGATTTTGTATTTATAACCCTGTATTCACCTGACCAAAAGTCTTGTTCCTCCTGCCACCGAACTTCACTAATTCCCACTATATCTGACTTTAACCTATCCATTTCCCTTTTTAAATTTTCTAACCTACCTGCCCGATTAAGGGATCTGACATTCCACGCTCCGATCCGTAGAACGCCAGTTTTCTTTCTCCTGATAACGACATCCTCTTGAGTAGTCCCCGCCCGGAGATCCGAATGGGGGACTATTTTACCTCCAGAATATTTTACCCAAGAGGACGCCATCATCATTTAACCATACAGTAAAGCTGCATGCCCTCGGGACAAATTACGGCTGTAGTTTCCCCTTGCTTTCAGCCGTTCACAGTACCAGCACAGCAAGGCCGTTTTGGTTATTGTTACAAGGCCAGATCAGTCAATCATCCAGACTGTTGCCCCTGCAACTACTGAAAAGGCTGCTGCCCCTCTTCAGGAACCACATGTTTGTCTGGCCCCTCAACAGATACCCATCCGTTGCGGTTGCACCTACGGTACGGCCATCTGTATCACTGAGGCACACAAGCCTCCCCACCTACGGCAAGGTCCATGGTTCATTGGGGGGGGGGGGGGGGCCTCTATCATACCAAAGGTAAATATTGTGTTGCAAATGTTACACCTTTTTCCACTTGCGACTCAATTTTACGACTCTTAACCATAGTTCATGTTTTCAAGAATGCAAAATCCAATGCTTAACTGTAAGATGATAACTAGAACTTAAAATTCGAAAATGACAGTTGATACATACACTGACCACGTCGCGCCGTGTTCACGTGGGCCGCGCCGGATTTCAGGCGGCGGGTGGCGTCTGGCCGGTGGCCGGTAGCCGCTGCAGCGCAAGGAAACGCTCCAGCGTAAGCTGTTCTGAACGCGACGCAGCCACGAGCTGTGATGCAAAACTGTTTCTGGAAGTACTTGTTATTGCTGGTGGGTAGAATGTGAAACGTATTATCTTCGATGTCAATCAGACTCATAACTTTAGACGAGGGCCCGAAATGTGGTAAAAAAAAAAAGTTCATTTGGACCCGAACAGAAGACTACAAGTTTGGAATGCACGACGGTTACCACTAGATCACGGGCCCCATACAATCCGACAACATCTCGGAAGTAGACAACACTTCCTCCTGACACTTACTCATCTTACAGAGTTGCCAGATTGGGCAGATGGCCGGACTTTAGAGTTGTCAGGGGCGGTCGGTTTTATTGGTCATCTTAAGTGAACGACTCGGACTTACTTGTTAGTCTCTGTGGCGGCCGGCCAGCGGTCAGTTTTTATGTCTAAGACTGTACACTAACGCCAAATTTTGCCTCACTGTCGTAACAGATAAGTTCATTGTATGTTTCACATTGATTTCTGCTGTTATTTCACATATTGTATCATGTATGTAGCAGTGACAACTCTAAGCAAACGCCGCTGCTCTCGATCGTTAAGTGAAGCTCATTGGCCCTGTGCTGTCCATGGTGCGAAGTATTGTCAGAAATATGGTGTTCTCGGCACACTCTTAAGACTGTCGATCTCGGAATTTGGATTTCCTTCCGAAATGGAATGTCTTATGCATCTGGCTCCAGGAACAGTTCCGCTTCAAAGTCTATTAATTGCGATCGTGCAGCCATAATCACTTGGGAAACCTTTCCACATGTATCACCTGAGTACAAATGACTGCTTCGCCAGTGCACCGTCCTTTTAAAACTTGTGTAAATGATACTACTGCCATCTCGATATGTGCATATCGCTATACCGTGACTTTCGTCACCTCAGTGTAGATCCTGCCTTTTCACTCATTTATTTAAAAAAGATTTGTTGTAGGATAGGTCTATTTGTTTGTCCAGCAGCTAAATTGATTGGCAAATGTCGCCTGCCTGTGCAAACACAGTGTTGAAGGTGGTACATTTGCATACTACAGTCTGTTTACTATTTCTTGTTCCCTCAGACTTATAGTTCAGCTCGTATCTGGTTGACTGAACTGGGAACGTTTGTGTCTCTTGCAGCTTCTGCTAACGTATGTGATATACCTAAGTTCAGCACCGATTTGTCAGTGTGCAGTGAACATATGTGCATTTGTTTTTTGTCTTTGTGATGTGCAGTACTAGGGTAACAGGGTATGAGCAGATTTTGTTTGTGCAGGTTGCATACATTAAGGGGCATGCAATCATTCAGGGGCAAATCTGTTGATATGCTAATTCATTTATTATTTCGTGGGGGCTGATTTATGACACCTTGCATATAACATGTCCTTCTGAGAAACCACCCATCAATCCCCCTCCACTTCCTTCACCCTCTGGGAAATTACCAACCCCTCCCTCTCGTCTTATCAAATTGATAGGCTAATTAATTAAATTCATCAATTAGTTACCCCCACTCCTGCAGGAAATGTCCCAGCCTTACTTTCCTCTTCCCCAATCCCCATCGGAAAATTTGCGGGAAAAAGACTTGTTCTGTGCTGAGCTGCTGCAGAGGAAGGACATATTGTAATTTATTTTCTTTATTTTGGGTCCTACCCTGCTGGAAAGCGTGGGAAAAGCGCAGTCTCTCCCCTCCCCCCACCTGGAGAAATGGTGGGAAACGTTAACTCTGTTCTGAGCTGTTTGACTGGAAGCAGCGAGTATTACCTTCTCCAGGAACTACATGTCCTAATTAGGTAATTACAATGCTGTAGATTGGACATGTTGTCTTGCTGGAAAATTTTCGTGTGTGTTCTCACCTTGGCGTACAGGGGTCGACTGAGCTAGTGCACAGTGCGACCGCCAGAGGATGTCACCCCCCTACCCCTCGGCCCCTACCTCCCCACAACCCCCAGAAAATATTGGTAGGAAAAAGCCTCACTCTGTCCTTCTGCAGAGGAAGGATCTCACAAAACTCAAATCAGTGACAATAATATATTTATGCAATTTCTTTATTTAATCAGTTTGTGGATGACCTGTCTCCTCCACTTGGGTAGAGCTCACATCTGCACTTCCCACCCCTGTGTCCCCTGGTGCAATAACTAAGAACCGAGGAATGAAATGAAGTGCAGTATAGTAGCCACTATTTAGAGTCTTCCTCTTGTGTGTCCAGACACCGCCACGGAGATCAAAAACCGCCCAATGTCCTCATTACAGGTCAAGATACTAAATACCGGCGACCATACACCGGATATCTGCCTCCTTTGGTCTGGCAGCTCCAGAGAAAGCATCAAGTGGCGGCATTGTGTTGATCGGAAAATTCCAAGCTCGCTTCCTGTCTCTGTCTCTCTCAAGAGGCTACTTGCTGTTCGTGTGTGTCAACAAACATCTACAAACATGCAAAAAGATGGTTCAAATGGCTCTGAGCACTATGGGACTTAACTTCTGAGGTCATCAGTCCCCTAGAACTTAGAACTACTTAAACCTAAGGACATCACACACATCCACGCCCGAGGCAGGATTCGAACCTGCGCCCGCAGCGGTCGCGCGGTTCCAGACTGTAGCGCCTAGAACCGCCCGGCCATTCCGGCCGGCTACAAACATGCAGATGGAGGTTTTCACCTCTCCCCAGACTACTGTGTTCCTACTTGCTAAAGCTGAAATCCAAAGGGGAGCTGACGCAATTTCGATATAAAAAATAGAAGGGAATAGTCCATCTGTAATACTCTATCAATTTGTTTAACAGTTTACAAGAGTCAAATGGATCACATAAAACACTCGCCACCACCTTACCATCGTACTTCCTGGCAATAAAATCATACTTTGAATGGTTGAGAATCACACACAAATATTTTGCAAAACAAGTAATTAAATTTCCGCCACAAATATATCGCAGAGCTAAATATATCCGCAGTCTTATATGCATCAATATGCGCTCAGAGGTCGGAGAGACTGCCAGCGAGTAGTCAACCTAATCTACCTCTGTCACATGATACTTCCTCACTTTCCAACTGTCTTAAAGTAACCAAACACTTCGTCACATATGAAGTGTCTTCAGGTAGCAGCACAGAGAAGTTGTAAATATAAGGTTTATACTACATATCAATAACAAATTCGGTAATATAGCTGGTTTTATTACGACTGTCATGTCTCCCTGTATAGGTGGGAGATTGAAACTTCGTCAAAAGATCTCGCCACGACGAAAAAACTCCCGATTGACGCTCCCACTCCCCAAATGGCACTCTAGCCCTCATTTTCACTCGCCCAGCGGCACATCATTGGTAACGGGCTAATTAATGAAAATGTTCGTGAGAGTCACTTCGTCTGATGATTAATTTTTTTTTCTATCTGTTGGATTACATTCACCAGGTAGCTAAAATGGGAATCCCTGGAGGGAAGATGCTGTTCTTTTCGAGGACGCTATTGAGAACCAACATTTGAAGATGGCCACAGAAGGATTCTACCGCCACCAGCACACATTTCGTGTCCAGACTAATAAGATAAGAATCAAGAAATTACCACTTATAAGAAGGCATATAAGTAGTATTTTTCCTCGCTTTATTTGCGGATGGCACTCCACCCGTTTATAAGCACACAAACCTCACTCAAAAAAGGTTGTCTATTATTTATCAAGAAAATAAAAGATGGAAGGTCTGCTGCTGATTTTCTCGCAGCAGTCACTTCGCGAGAGGTATGTGAGAGGCTCTAATAGGTCCCGAGTTCGGGTCTCGGTCGGGCACACAGTTTTAATCTGCCAGGAAGTTTCACATCAGTGCACACTCCGCTGCAGAGTGAAAATCTCATTCTGGCTCTAATAAGTTTGCCCACAACACTTAGAAGAAGCGGTATGCAGCCCACCTCTCACTTCCCCTTCCTTCAGAGTACCGCCCAGAAGCCATATTCTCACGAAACTTCCAGTTCTTCGATATCTAGCATTCGAATCCACAGGATTTCCACGACTGAGACATGCCCCCCACCAAGTTAGAGACGCCTGTGAATTCTCCCGAAATCGCATCACGTTCCGACAGCACTGCCCCATCAGTTAGAATGCTGCCTACTCCTCCACCCAACAATGAGAGGGTAGAGAGCTATCACAACGAGAAAAATAGTACACTAACGTACAGAAAGAAATTCACATTACTGCCAGCTGTGTAGAATTGTAAGAGCGTTTGGATTCCACGTCAAGAGGTGCTGAGAAGAGGGAAATGATCATAGAACATAAGCACACACACCCTTAAGGCTAGGCAGTTCTGCACTTAAGCATGCTATAATGTTAAAGCAGTGTGATTTCTGATATATTAGTCGTATGGAGTGAACGCTGTTACTACTCCAACGTCAGAAATATATTTCCAACAGATGACTTACATTCATCCTGCAAGTTTTTCTATCCCACTCACTATGATGAGCAACATTAAGATCGTAAAACTACTGCCCTTCTGCAGCAAAGGAAAAGAAAAACACAGGTCCTTTGTTATTCATGCACTATGTAGCTTTCTGGAATGGTTCAGAAATTATGCTATGCTCCAATCAGTCCAATAAAATGATCGTCAGCAACGTTAAATGGATGAAACAATGACGTCTTATGAGGAAATACGCAAACGCATAGCTGCGGCGTCTGGCATGTGAAATTACCTGTCACGTTGCTCTAAAACCATGAACAGAACACAGCCTCGTCCACACACGACATCTGTCAAGCAAATGTATGCAGCGATTTCAGTACATCACAGACTAACTTAGAATCACAACAGTTATGAAACTGAAATCTCGATTTATTTCCAAGATGTGACAGGGGAATGGGGCACTTCATATACATCTTTGTTCGCCTAGAGGAGCGTGCCGGAATAAGGTTTCCGAAGGAATTTCCAAGCTCGTCCATCGCTACGATAAGTGCCTTAATTTAAATGGCAACTATGTAGAAAAGTAGTATTTAAGTGTGGCTTTCATCTGTATATAAAAATTCCAATACTTTATTTATTTTTAATTCCAAAACGTAATGTACTTTGTGGATAGCCCTCGTACTACAACCTACACCCTTCTGATTCTGCTTACTGTATTCATCTCTTGGTCTCCCTCTACAATTTGTACCATCTTCCCCCCCCCCCCCCCCCCCCAGTACTAAATTGGTGATACCCTCATGGCTCAGAATGTGTCCTACCAACTGATCCCTTCTTGCACCACAAATTTTTTTTCTCAGCACCAATTCTACACACACACACGCGCACACGCACACGCACACACACGAGGGAGCACTCGAACCTCCAACCAGAGGAGCCACGCGAACCATGCAAGGCGTCCGAGGCCACACGGCTACCCCGCACGTCTATCGTTCACGCTTCACTTCCATACACTCCAGATAAATACTTTCAGAAAATCTATATTTGATGTTAAATAGTTTCTCTTCTTCAGAAATGCTTTTCTCTCCATTGCCAATTTACATTTTATATCCTCTCTACTTCAAACATCAGTTGTATTGCTACCAAAATAGCAAAATTCATCTAGTACTTTAAGTATCTTATTTCCTAATCTAATTCCCTCAGTATCAACTCATTTAATTCAATTACATTCCATTATCCTCATTTTGCTTTTGTTGATGTTCATCTTATATCCTCCTTTCAAGACACTGTATCCTGTTCAACTACTTTGCTGTGTCTGACAGAATTACAATGTCATGGGCAACCCTCAAAGTTTTTATTTTTCCTCTCTGGACTTTAATTCCTGCTCCAATTTTTTTTTTTTTTTGTTTCTTTGTTTGCTTTACTGCTCGCTCAATATACAGATTGAATAACATCAGGGACAGGCTACAACCCTGTCTCACTCCCACCTCAACCACTGCCTTTCTTTCAAGCCCCTTGACTCCCGTGACTGCCAACTGGTTTCTGTATAAATTGTAAAAAGCTTTTCACTCCCTGTATTTTACTCTTGCCACATTTAGAATTTTAAAGACATTATTCCAGTCGACATTGTGAGAAGCTTTCTCTAAATCTACATATGCTATGAATGTATGTTTGCCTTTCCTTATCTTCTATGATACGTTATAGGGTCAGTATTGCCCCATCTGTTCCTACATTTCCGTCTGCATGAATACATCATGAAACGTTTGGATCAAGGCAGAAAGGTAGATGCAGTATTTCTTGATTTCCAGTAGGCAGTTGACACAATGATGCATCTACAGTTATCATCAAAAGTGCAATTGTATGAATGGCAAGTGAAATTTGCGACTGGATTGATTTGGCTCAAGGGAACATGAGGAGCAGAGAAAGAATGGCATAGCCTACACTTCTAGAGAGATAGTGACTGGGGTAATGTTTACTTATTTCTCGCCCAGCACTGGCCACTCAAAGACGTGCTGCATCATGCCGATCACCAGCTTTAGCATAAATGAAGCACAAGAGTAACAGGGAATTATACAAGCAGATTACAGAAACATTCATGTTCAAAGAGTCTCATTACATTACTTTTCTCAATTGGCAGGAATCAAAAACAGAGGACAATCAACATGAAATGCTTTGATTTGTGTACCCTTCTTTCTGTAATCTTACCTACTATACTATAGTACACTATGCTATGCTACAGAGCCTTATTACATCCTTTTGCTCATCTAAAAGCTGTCTCTCAGTTTGCATAGTTACCCCAAAATATAATCCTATATGACATAACAGAGTAAAAGCAAGCAAAGTATGCCAGTCTTCTTTTTTTTCTTTTTTTTTTTTTTGCGCCGACTCATTCCAAGAAAGTGTGATACACTTGTGTGGTGTCACCCAAAGAATGAGGTCCCATGTCAAGGTAGTACCTCACAATGAACCTACAAGTAAGGACAGCCACTGCCTGACACAGCACGAGTGACAGACATCATTGTACACACACCCTCAAGAAGTTCCAGAGCCACCACTGCCAGAAGATTACTTATGTCAGTGCACAGTACACTCGGCCCCAGTCTGCAGTCATCACTTACGATGACAGTGTCAGCTTACTTCAGATCCAGTTGTGCGATTTCTATTCGGAGTCAAAACTGTATATCAAAATTTATGCCAGTTGCACACTGAGACGAGTCTATCATTCTGTATGGTGTCATGTGATAAGTTACAGTGTTCAGTGACAAAAAAATGAAATGATTGTATGGCATTGCTGGCAGGGAGGCCCATCTGGGGAAGTTCAGCTGCCGAGTGCGAGTCTTATTGCAGTCGACGCCACATTGGGTGACTCGCGTGCTGGTGAGGGGGACGAAGTGATGATGAGAAGAACAGTCCACAAGTGGAGAAAATCTCCAACCTGACTGAGAATCGAACCCAGACCTGCTGCATGGGAGGCAAGCACGTAACCACTCAGCTAAGCAGGTGGACTGATCAGTGACAATAAGAAACACACAGACATTCCTGTGGACCTGGATTGTTTCCAAGTTAAGTCTTAAGATTGTTTAAGTTTTAATAAAATGATCTAATATTGTGTGTGTTTTATAGTTTCCACTCCAAAAGTAAATCTAGGTTAACTATAACTAACTACACTGCCAATGGGAACATCTCAATTTGTTTCTTTGTCCAGCATTACAAGTTGTGTAACTGAAATTTATTATAACTAAATCTTCCTTCCATCTCCTTTAAATGTTGGACATCTCTCTTAAAACCATGAGCAAATATTGGTCACCCATTCTAGAATATTGCTCAAGTGTGTGGAAGCATAACCAAACAGGACTAACAGGGGATAGTGAACATATACAGAGAAGGGCAGCATGAATGGTCACAGGAATGTTTGACAGGTATCACAGAGATTCTGAAGAAACTGAACTAGCTGACTGTTGAAGACAGATGTAAGCTACCCCAAGAAAGCCTACTTAGAAAATTTCTAGAACTGGCTTTAGGGATACACTACAACCTCCTTACATATTGCTACAGTATAGATTGTGAGAAAAGTATTATATTAATTGCAGCATGTATAGACACATTTAAACAATCATTTCCTCCACACTTCATATTTGAATGGAACCAGAAAAACCCTAATAACTGATACAATGGGATGTACCCTCTGCCATGCACTTCACAGTTGTTTGCAGACATAGGAAAATAATGTAAGCACACATTTACTCCAATAGCAATGGTCCAGCTTAAAGAAAAGATGTGTCAAACGACATGTTTACATATACAGGGTGTAACGAGATTAAGTCCAGATATTTCTATTGGTGAATGGGGATGAAGCACTGAACAATATTAGAACAGTATTTATGTATTTACAGACAATAATCACAGCTATTACAAGTCACATGTTTTTAAGTTGGATAGTACCTCGAAGTGCATGTGGTGAAAGCAAGCCATTAATGCTTATTTTCCTCTGAGCAACAGGTCAGTTGTTGAAGTGTGGATACACAAAGGTTGGTCTAGACAGGCATAGCTGAGTAGGCAGCAGCTTACTTAAAAACTCCAGCAATTTTCTCTTGGTCAGCTTGTAAGAGCATTGCTTGCAGAAGGCAACGATCTGGCTATGAATCAGGACACAGCACATCGGTTAATCTATCAAAATGGTTCAGTGTGATCCTTCTTAATATGCTACAATCATTCTGCACATTAAGTTACAGTGATCATTGTTACTTCAGAGAAAACATGAATGTGTGCACCCCATAGAGGTGGCTTAATAGCAGACAGTAATTTTGCCCTACAGTTCATAGTCTAAAACCGTTTCACATCTGCACAAACACACACAGAAGCTGCCCTCAATTTGAAAGAAAATAAAAGTTAATCTGTAGTAGTGGGAAATCTTATGTAACTTTTACTATTTTACAATATCTACTTGCCAACAGCCTCTGTCTCAAAGTAATAGTCATAAATGATGCTTAAGGACAATGTGAATCAATGAATTTTCACTTTTATCAATTTGGCAGCTGTGTGTACCTGAACAAAGGAAATGGAAAGATGACTAACCATGCAGGGAAGGTATAAAGAAAGATCTTCCAATTGAAATTACATTTATTTCTAATATTTTATGTTCAGAAGATGGTTCTTCAAGCATCTATCAGTACTACAATTTACTGACTCATGTTACTGACCAGAGTAAAACTGAGTATTATAAGAAATATTAATTGACTACAATTTACAGTTATCATCCAAGTGCTATTGCCAGCAACTCACCTGGATGCTTCCACAGTACAAAAGTAAGTTATATCAGGAGTAGGAAAAGATAAATTCATTTTACAGAGTGATTACTGTTTACAATAGAGCACAGTTCTCCACAGCTTAGTCAAAGATATTCTATATATACATTCACTTTAATTAATTAAAATGTGATTAAAATGTGTGTATTGGTACTATAAAACTCACATATTTACATTGTCTTAATGCTACTGTCATATATTGAGAAATTTGGTGGCTCTGAAAAATGTTCACTATACAGTTTAATGTAACAGGAATTAGTTACAAATTCTTGCATGTTTTGAGCAAGAATGGAAAATTTACCTAGAAAATATTTGGCACATTGAATTCACATTCAGCTTCTCCCTTCACCTGGAAGAAGTTATTATACTTATGTTTAACCATTAAATATCAACATCTCATTTGTTACTGTTATCACTCTTTACAATACAGGTCAGTGAAATATGTCAACATAATTACTGAATGTAACACATAAAATAAACATGGCACATTCGGTTAAAAATGTGTAACATATTATAGAACGAGGTGGACCGAAGTCTGGTAGGTTGGCAGCATTGTCATGGTTATGAATGAAAAAGAGACAGCGAAAGCGCCATCATAAGCTCCGGTACCCATATAAGTTAATTACTGACAGTCACCAGCTCTATAGACAATTAAATGTGGACTAGCAATTTAATTCAACAATGCTGTCAGTTTGTCAATAACAAAGTGTAGGTTTCTGCCATCTTTGTAAGTTTCAGTAAAAGCTGTCTGGACACGACTATTTCATGATGTTTCGATACTAACCAACATTACATTTACTGTCGCAAACAGCCATCTTCAGTGGCATGTACCTACTACTTACCCAGTGACACTCACTAGCTTACACATTAATGTTGCTTGTTAGCCCTATGATCACTTGTTGAAAATTCATTGAAATTTTTTTAATGATGGAAGTTGGTAGACAGACGTTGACATTTTTTATTGATGGTAATTTTTACTCAATTTTTTAATGGCCAATATTGTCAAATAAAGAGCACACTCCACTGTAACTCAGTGCCGATTCTGCAGCGGCCACCGTTTGTGGTACATACATCTACATCTACATTTATACTCCGCAAGCCACCCAACGGAGACAACATAGTGTGCCATGTGCTTTAAGCCACAATATGTATTGTCAGTTGTCAGCACATAATCTGCCCAAGACAATGGCCACCCATATCATCACAATTTGCGCTAAAGGGCTACTTTCCCACCTCAGTTGCATCTATTGTCTCTCTCTCAAAAGGCACTGGTCCCTCAGGTGATACAAAAGTTTTCTGGCACTGCAGTGACTGTGTTTTCATTGTGATTTCTGCCACTGCCGATTTACTATGTGCCTGAGACACACGTGCCTTTCTCGTTACATTAGGTATATATTTCAGCTCACCCCCTATCGCCATTGTATACCAATTCACAGATATTGTATTGTTAGACCGCAGTTTTGTGCAGCCTGTTGACAGCATCTTTTGAGGAGTTGATCACATCTCAGTGTATGTTGTTACTTCGTACACTGGCCTGAAGCCTATTGGCAGGAAGTCTTTCTGACATGTCCATTGGCTCTCTGAATCTGCGATGAGGATACCATTGTTCTGTCTTCTACTTGCTGTTGGCTTTATTTTGTATTGGCACAATATTGTGCATTATTGTTTAATGTACCCTTTGGTTCAGAACGTACAATATAGTTTCCATTCCATCATGATGTTTCCAATGTTCTTTGTTTTCCCTCTTTGAAACTATGTATTGTCACTACGTATAATCACACATTTAATCAGCCATCTCTGAAAACTCCATCTCCGAGGTAAAATAAATTTTCTGCTAACTTCCTTTGTAGACTTGAAGTACAGTATGTGTGATAAAAACTATGAAGTTATGGAAGAGTTAGCACCATTAGTTCCTTTTGTCGTCCACAGTATCGAAGCAACTTCTGCCTAGCAGCATGTTTATCAATATTGTAAAAGAAATATTTATTGGCAACACACTCATTGTCCTTGGTATTTTGCTCTCATTCTGTAATTTTTGCAGCACTGATTTAATTTCAACACCCGAGAAGCAATGTTATGTTACCTTCTCTGCCATTACTGACACTTTCTTTTCATTATCAGTGAATTTGTGACGCAATAACAAATAGTTGTATCTGTCTGAAGACATATTCATGTTCACTCATCACATTTGCAGTGTGAGATAATAGAGCGTGCTACTTTGAACTGGAATGTGGCTGTATTCATAAAGTTATCAAGTTAGTTTCCATGACAAACATGGCTACAGTGGGCTCTCTCAAAGTATACACTGAGTACTGTCAGAGTTATGTGGCAGAAATAATGTACTGATGTACCCTGTTGAATAACTTTAGACATGTTGGTTTTCATGTTTAACAACTGACTGAAGGAGAGAATTTTTTTAGTTTAGTATAAAACTGTAAATTGTTTGGAATTGTTGGACCAGCATTTCTTCTGGTCTTACTCTGCGCGTAGCCAGACATAAGTAAGAGACTTATTATTATGCAGAGAAATTGGGTAAGCTGTCATCCTCCACACTTCTAGAGCAGTTTTTTTCATTTTTTATATAAGTCTAATAAAATTAACTAACTTTTTCACCAAAAGAAAAAACTTAACAGTGACCAAATAAATTAACGTCCTAAATAATGTTGTTACTTAAAACTAAGATAGTGAATAAAAACATTTTAATATAGCTTGCATTTTTCCTCTTTATAAACGCACAAAACACACACACACACACACACACACACACACACACACACACACACACACACAAAGAGTCACTTTCATTTCATTTAAAAATTGACTGACGCTTACATACTATTGAAAATGACACTACAATAATTACATTTCATTTCTGAAGCAGTAAAACTTCATAGGGCAATTCTCTTCTTCAATTCCTTGACTTGGTCCAGCATATATATATATACATTTACTTACATTATTGCAACAATAAGTTGCCATTTAAACTTCTTTATTGCTCAGAACTTGAACTAATTCCACAGACTAACCTGAATAAATATGATTTAATTTAAAAAAATATTATCATAGTTGCAGCTCTGAACTATAACTACTATATAGTATATATCTAATCACAACCTCTACAAATGTTATGACTTACATGTACATTGAAATAAATGTAGATATTGAAACAAATTTCTTAATAAAAGCACAAATTCTGATATTGAACAATTTTCAAACGACACTGGACCACATATGCTGATGTGTATTCCACATGATACATGACAACTGAATTCGAGGAGTCTATAAAACTACTCAGTTGCTGACCACTGTGTTCCACCACAAAAATAGATGACGTGATTTACAACAATTATATCATTACTGGAGATGTCTACATCCAGGGTGTGAAATAAATAAGCATAGTAGCATGGAGTTACAGTAATCTAAGTTTCCAGAAACCTACTGTGAAATTCTGAAAACAGAACTTCTACACCT
Source organism: Schistocerca cancellata (assembly GCF_023864275.1). Classification (NCBI taxonomy): domain Eukaryota; kingdom Metazoa; phylum Arthropoda; class Insecta; order Orthoptera; family Acrididae; genus Schistocerca; species Schistocerca cancellata. The sequence continues at coordinate 462,631,925 of NC_064634.1, read as the reverse complement.
GTGTACACAATACATTAAAATGGAGTGTAGTATGGTATAGAAACATTATGTACTATTACCAGTATAATAATTTCTACAATTTTGCTGGAGTTAGAGGGGTATACTGCTTTACAATGACCAAATGTTTTACATTTACATATGGACTAGTTATTTTTATTGTGATCACTGCATGAAAGCATATTGTCATTTAACTAAGATACATGAATGAAAAATTTTTAAATAACATGATTCCAGCTTCTGTACTTTTGTTAGAAAACTATGTACTGAGTAAGGACATTAATAGCTATTTTAACTAATTCAACTTCTTATGTGAAAAACAAGTAATAGCATGCTCAAATTAAAATCAAACCCAGAGAGAAACTTGCGAGCAAAGACAAAGAATCTGTGCATCAATCTTCACTATTCAGATTATCGCAGTTATCAAGCTGCTTATGTGCAGACTGCATGAAAATATTAAGTGACCAGATTCAGCTTAAATAATACATGTATTTTCATCGAAAACTGTGAAAAAATAGGAACACAGATGTGCTTGTCACAGGATTGCTATAAACTGTTGCAATGACTATTTTGTACATAATGTTGCAAATTGTTTTTCATGCTTCTAATGGAGATTAAAACTTTTTTATAGCAATACTTTTCACAACAAAAAGGCACAGATCTACATACTTTTTCCCACATTGTGTTCTAAATATTTACTATTAACATTCCTTTTAATGTAGTATATGTTATGTACATGCAATGTGAAGTGCTTTTGGAAACTAATTAAACAAAGTCAGTTGTTCCATTCTCAACAGCATACATCATCAGTATGGAACTGGATATAATGCTGGGTTTGCCTTGAGTTTGTATGGATACTTATTTTTTGGAACTGGAATGTTGTTTGTAAACTACTTTTGCTTTCCTAAGCAGTTACAGTGCAGTATCTAGCAGAGCTATTCCTAGATACAAGGAAATAGATTACGTAAGTTACTTCATATTAGCCCACCCAGATAGCCCTGCAGTCTAACATGCTGCTTCCCTAGTGGGAAGGTGTGCCGTTCCCTGGCACAAATCCGCCCAGCGGATTAGTGTCAAGGTCCAGTGTGCCAGTCAGCCTGTGGATGGTTTTTAAGGGGGTTTTCCATCAACCTCGCCGAATGCAGGCTCGTTCCACTTTATTCCGCTTCAGTTACACTGTGTCAGCAATTGCTGCACAAACAGTTTCCATGTATATTTACACCATAATTACTCTACCAAGCAAACATTTGGGGTTACATTTGTCTGGTATGAGATGTTCCCAGGGGGTCCACTGGGGACCGAACCGCACAATAACCCTAGGTTTGGTGTTGGGCAGCAGTGGGTTGGGTGGACTGCTGTAGCCTGTTGTGGGGTTGTAAACCACAGAGGGCTATGGCAGGACAAAGCCTCCCTGCCATTTCTAGGTCCCTGGTTTCATATATACATATATACTTCATATTTTATGGGTCATGTATGTGGAAAAAATTTAAAAACTGTGTGACCATTTGGGCAGACCTAGAAAAGATGAATTTGTATTTGGAATATGTGTGTCTTTTTCATACATTACAATAGTACGAATGAAAGATCTAGTATTATTAACAATAATGTGACAGAGTTGCTGCTTGAGTAATCTCTGCATGCTGTTAGGGTCCTGATTTATTTGAAAAATTCGCTACAGATGCAGAGAAATGACTAAGTAATAAAGGTTGTCAACACTGCCTGATTCAAATAGAATGCACGTTTTATGTGGGGACCATTTGAAAACAGGATTGGGGTGACATTCCCCATTGCTTTGCAAGTATTTCATAGCATACAATTTTAACAGCTGTGTTGCAATGTGATATAGATCACCAAATTTTCGTCACTGAGCAGCACTTTTGAAGCCTTTGTAATTGATCAACACCTTTGTAATGCATGGGTTTTAACTGTTTCCAACAACTGGATCTGTGAGGATATTAACAGGATCTCTGTTCAGCTTCATAGAAATGCATCCAACATTATACGTGTCTCATTGCTTGCTATAGCACATCCTACTTGAGGCAGTGAACTTCCATATGCACAGAATGCTATTTATTCAACAACATTGTGAAAGTAATTTTTCTTATGTAGACTTATTTTTTTAAAAAAAGATGAAAATCATTGCTGCTGGGAATGTAACATTTATGATAAGCTACGATGCATATTTTTATTTGGAAGGTTGTACAGTTTCACAATACTATCAGTTGTGGGCAATGAAGGATCCATGAGAATTAGTGATCTCTCCATAGCCTTTTGGTTACAGTGTGGTGCAGTGCTTCAGTTTTGAGAACTGCTGTTGCTTTTCATTTTTTAATTTTTTTTAAATTTTATGCATCTATTTCTAATTTATTGTTTGAAGAGCTAGGGTACTACAGCTGTTGAGCATTAAATTTCAAAATATAAAGCACATTTTTGAACACGTACATTCAGAGATTACTGGACAACATGAGACAAATATGCTGTCAACAAAATGTAGCCATAATCCTCAATACAAATATTCACTTCATGTTGTTTGGCACTTGTTCCTACAACATGTAATATCATGCTTCAATGCTGTTCCTAAGACTCCACACTACATGAATCTACTGATCTGTGGTCTCCCTTCATGGGTCTACATTAAATCTAAAACTGAGATTCGCCAAACTCATATAGTATATGATCTTAAAATTTCATTTCCTGAAGACATTACAGCTGCTTCAGAAGAAATATAAGCAATGCAATCCAGAACATTGAGGAAATGGTCTGGAAATGTATACGAGAAGGACAGTATCTTCTCAGTATAACCTATGAAGTAACAAAGATACAGAACAGTCGATTGATACTTGTCAGTAGATGGACTTACAACATTACTGATACACACTTATAAAAGTACAAAAAACTATCATAGCTTGTGGAATCATTAGTTCCTTTTTTGGATTGGACAAAGGGATATGTTGGGGGAGTTTAGAAAGGAGTGGTAGGTCACCTCGATGCCAGACAAACTCTGCTTCTCCCATCAACAGGTGCACCCTTCGTCCTTTACACAATCTCCACAATTGAGTAAGTAAATGTGCATCTCTGCAACTTCACACGAAGCCACTTAAGGCACTGTTGTTTTTAAATATCATGGTTTGCCACCTAAGAACCATGATAAGCTTACAGCCATTAAGGTTCTAAGTTTATTTTTTTTATGATAGATGTTTTTCCATCACCGCACTCAGTGTCTAATTTCCATAATGCTCACAACAGCAGCCGAGTCTCTCTCTCTCTCTCTCTCTCTCTCTCTCTCTCTCTCTCTCTCTCTCTCTCTCTCTCTCTCTCTCTCTCATCCTGCACTCCATTTCTAACCCTTCCCACCTATTCCACTCCCTCACTGAGGAACAAACTGATACTTCTAAAAGTTAAGATAGTTTCTTTTACTTTTTTAATATGCGTCTATTGGCAGTACTGAAATCCTCATCTATTGTGGCTAAGTACTGTCCAGTCATTCTGCTTCCCTGTAACTTTATAATTTCCACAAGTAACTTTCACTTTTGCCACAATATAAGCTTATGTAACTAAATTTGTTATAAACTATTTTGCTGCAAAGTCTATACGGTTATAATATGATACCTGCTTAAAAAACATACTTCTTTTCTACAACAATCAGAAAGCTACTGAAGGGTAGTCAGTGATAAAATATTATTGCTGCAACATGTGAATTTTTGTTGTACATCAGTTTGTGATTACATCCACAGAAAATTCATATGAGTACGGTATACACTAAGAATATTGTGTCATTTCAGCATGAGCATTTCTGAATCTATGAACCTATTTGTTAGTGTCATAAAACTCTTTTAAAAGTAATTAATGAAATGACTCATAGATGTCTGAGTTTTTATCACCAGAAAACATTGTTCTTTATTGCTGCCGTAAGAAAAAAATTCCATGTCAATTATTAAAAAGAATTTTTTTCTTTTGTTTTTGTATTTCACGTCCAGCACAGGCAGTAAGTTTCTCTGACGAATTTGCATCCTTTTTGTCAAGAAATAAAGAGATGAATGAAATTTTGTTGCCCTCAAAGTACATCTTTAAAAAGAAACAGTAAACATAGCTGTTTAAAATGCTGTAAGACACTTTTTCAGAGACAGAGAGTGTGCCAGTAGTTTTATTCTCTATGAGATGGTAATATCAGTTCTGTTTACACGCCTCTGTTTTTCCATTCTTCATACGATGCTGAATAGACTGCCCCAAGATGCGTCGCTTGAAATGAAAGAAACGGATCTCGAGTAGGTGTGCACCCTCGGAGAATGTCGATATCGTGAAGAACAGGAGAACATTCCACAAGGCCCACCATCGAACTATTGACGAGAGTGCGAGAGCTGCCACCAGCAGCAGTGACAGCAGTGTCCAGAAGGCGAGTGCGAGGTACAGAGCGTTGCTGTGAAGGACCGGCGCTTTCAAATTACTGTGCTCCGGTGCAGCTGGAGTACACGACAGGGATTTCGAGGGAGAACTGTCGAGCGGCTCGAGGCCAGAATAGTCAGGAGATGGCAAAACCGGCGCCATACCGGAACCTGGCGGTGATGTGCCCACGGGGGTGGTAGCCCGGGAGAAGCTGCCGCCTCTCGTGTAGAAGTCTCGCAGGAGGTTCTCTTTGTTCTGCCATACCCTGGACAGCCACTGCCGCAACTCGGGATCACCCGTAGGCAGGTCGGAGACGGGGTACCTGTCACACAAAAGCATTCCATTATCACTATTATTACTGGTCTTCTTTTCCTTGCATAAACGCAACATTCCAAAAGCTTCTACTCTCTTTATGCCTGAACCACTTTTCATCTGTATTTCACTTATGGATAAGGCTACACTCTGTACAAATGCCTTCAGAAAAGTATTCCTCACACACAAATTAGTATTTGATGTTAACAAGTCAAACCTTTTCAGAAACCTTTTTCTTTCTGTTGCCAGTAAGCATTTTATATCCCCTGAAGCTCAGCCATCATCAGTTACTTAGTTGCCCAAATAGCAAAAGTCATCTGCTACCTTTTTTGTGTCATTTCCTAATCTACAATAATTTCCTAAGCATCACCTGATATGAGTCAACTATATTCCACTACCCTTATTTTACTTGTGTTAAAGTCCGAGTTGCAACCTCTTTTCCACACACTGTCCAGTGTATTCAAGTGCTCTTCTAAGTCTTTAGCGTCAATGAGAGTTACAATACCATTGAAAAACCTCAAAAGTTTTTATTTATTCTTCCCGACATTTAATATCCTTACCAAATTTCTTCTCAGTCTCTTTTACTGCTTGCTCAATGTACAGATGTACTATCATAAGCCTTCTCTAATCTACAAGTACTACACTGAAGAGCCAAAGAAACTGGGACACCTGTCTAATATCGTGTAGGGTCCCCGTGAGCTCACAGAAGTGCCACAACATGACGTGGAATGGACTCAGATAATATCTGAAATAGTGCGAAGGTAACTGACACTATGAATCCTGCAGGGCTGTCCATAAATCCGTAGAAGTATGAGGGCATGGAAATCTCTTCTGAACAGTACATTGCAACGCATCCCTGATATGCTCAATAATTTTCATATCTGGGGAGTTTGGTAGCCAGCAGAAGTGTTTAAACTCAGAAGAGTATTCCTGGAACCCCTCTGTAGCAATTCTGGGCATGAGGATTGTCGCATTGTCCTGCCGGAATTGCCCCAGTCCATCAGAATGTACAATGGACATGAATGGATGTGGGTGATGAGACAGGATGATTATGTATGTGTCATCTGCCAGAATCATATCTACATGTATCAGGGATCCTATATCACTCCAACTGCACATACCCCACACCATTACACTCTTCACCAGCTTGAACAGTCCGCTATTGACATGCAGGGTTCATGGATTCATGAGGTTGTCTCTATACCCATGGAAGTCCATCTGCTTGATACAATTTGAAATGGGACTCGTCTGACCAGGCAACAGTCCAATGTTGGTGTTGATGGGCTGATGTGAGGCATAAAGTGTTGTGTCATGCATTCATCAAGGGTACACGAGTCGACCTTCAGTTCCGAAAGCCCATATTGATCATGTTTCGTTGAATGGTTTGCATGCTGACACTTGCTGATGACCCAGCATTGATTGAAATCTGCAGAAATTTGCAGAAGGGTTGCACTTCTGTCGCATTGAACAATTCTCTTCAGTTGTCATTGGTCCCATTCTTGCAGAATCTTTTTCTGGCCACAACAGTGTCGGAGATTTGATGTTTTGCAGGATCCCGATATTCATGATATACTCATGAAATGGTCATACTGGAAAATCTCCACTTCATCACTACTTCAGAGATGCTGTGTCCCATCGCTTGTGCACCAACTATAACACCACATTCGAACTCACTTAAATCTTGATAACCTGCCATTGCAGAAGTAGTAACTGATATAAAAACTGTGCCCGCCATGTTCTGCCTGTTACATATTGCTGTATTTGAATATACATGCCTCTACCAATTTCTTTGACACTTCACTTCAGTGTGTAAACATATGTTTGCTTTCCTTCAACCTATCTTCTAAGAAGACCGAGCAAAGTGGCACAGTGGTTAGCACACTCCACTTGCATTCAGGAGGACGACAGTTCAAACCTACATCCAGTCACCCAGATTTAGGTTTTCTGTTGATTTTCCAAAATCTCTCCAGGCAAATGCTGGAATGGTTCCTTTGAAAGGGCATAGCTGATTTCCTTCCCCATCCTAAACACCATCCAGGCTTGTGCTCTGTCTCTAATGACCTCAATGTCAATGAGATGTTAAATCCAATCTTCATTCCTTCCTTCTTTTTATCATCTAAGGTACATGATAGAGTCAGTATTGCCTTTGTACATTTCTCTAGAAACCAAACTGATCTTTCTCAGGATAAGGGAATTTCATCTTCTCTTGTACTTCTTTCACCTGTTTCAGTCAGTAATCACTTAATGCTCATTCTGAAACTTTGGACAGCCTCTGGTTCCTTCAATTTATCCAGGTCTTGTTTCCTATCTTTCTGCAATTTGATCAGTTTTAATTTACAATTCATAACCAGAGTCCACATCTGCCCTTGCAAACGTTTAACGATTTGAAATCTTATTTCTAAATTTCTCCCTTGCCGTTATATAATTAATCTGAAATCCAATAGTGTCTTCAGGTCTCTTCCACCTATCTAAGCTTCTTTCACGAGTCTTAAATCAAATGTTAGCCATGATTACATTACACTCCATGCAAAATTTTACCTGGTGACTTCTCCTTTCATTCATTTCATCCAGTCCATGTTCTGCTACTATTTTTCCTTCCCTTCCTTTTCCTACTGTCGAATTTCAGTCCACTATCATAATTAAGTTTCCTGCTCCCTTACATATTTCAATAATTGTTTTTATCTCATAATACATTCTCTCCATCTCTTCATCATCTGTGGAGGTAGTTCACACACATATACACACACACATATATATACAAATAAAGATGCTGTAACTTACCAAACGAGAAAGTGTTGGTGTATTGATAGAGACAATAAAAAACACACAACATACAAACAAATTTCAAGCGTTCGCAACCCCTGGTTGCTTCATCAGGAAAGAGGGAAGGAGAGGGAAAGACGAAAGGATGTGGGTTTTAAGGGAGAGGGTAAGGAGTCATTCCAATCCTGGGAGCGGAAAGACTTACCTTAGGGGGAAAAAAGGACAGGTATACATTCACGCGCGTGCGCCCACACACACACACACACACACACACACACACACACACACACACACTCACACACACACACACCTACAGGCAGACATATGTCAGTCAGAAGAAGAAGGAAAGTTGTTACTCACCATATAGTGGAGATGCCGAGTTGCAGATAGGCACAACACAAAGACACTCACAATTAAAGCTTTTGGCCATTAATGCCTTCGTCAATAGCACACACACACACACACACACACACACACACACACACACACACACACATTACAGTCTCACGCAACTGAAACCACACTGTGAACAGTAGCACCAGTGCACGATGGGAGTGGTGACTGGGTGGGGGTAAGGCAAAGGCTGGGGTGTGGAGGGGGAGAGGTAGGATGGTGGGGGTGGCAGAGAGTGAAGTGCTGCAGGTTAGACGGAGGGCAGGGGAGAGGTTCCCTGTTCCCATTCCAGCACTACACAGCCGTCATTCCATCACCACACCCAGTCTTTTTATCTCTCTCCTTTCCCTCTACTTTCCCATTTGCCACTCCTATCATGCACTAGTGCTACTGATGCTGCTGCTTTCAGTGTGGTTTCGTGGTTGCCTGAGACTGCAGTTTATTTGTGTGTGTGTGTGTGTGTGTGTGTGTGTGTGTGTGTGTGTGTGTATTGTTGACAAAAGCCTTAATGACCGAAAGCTTTAATTGTGAAAGTATTTTTGTTGTGCCTGTTTGCAACTCAGCATCTCCACTATATGGTGAGTAACAACTTTCCTTCTCATAATACTGTTACATTCCATCCTGGATTTTCCGTTGTTTGATCAATGGTGCGGTCTTGTGAATAAGAAGAGGGACAGTGAAATAGGACAATTAACAATGGTTACTGATTAATTTTAATATAAAAGTGCCACATGTATTGTTCATCAGAGTGAGACTTGTAGGTTGGCTAGGCCATACTATACAGTGACTATTGTAGTATAATAAGAAGGGGCAGTATGTGCATACCTGTTAAAGAGATTTTAAAGGAATTATAGTATAACCTGAAATACATCATTTTGAGAACTCAACTAATCTTCGTTATCAATGAATATCCTGAATGAAGGAATTATGTTGCAATTCTGTCTCCAAGAAGATTAACATATTGTTGTTAAACACTTACAAGAGATGGGAAACCTGTCGGTGAGACCAAATCCCATATATTTTTTAAGACAATGAGCTACAACGACAGCAACTATGGCATCGAATTGAAATATGAGTACTGTTTTCACTATTGACGCTCAACAACTGACAGTGTTAGCAAAAGGTGTATTAGGTTCCTTTTCCTGCAGTTAACCTTAAACAGTTGTCTGTCTGGAAATTTCTGACAGAGCTGTACATGAACTTTATTTTGTGAGTTATTTAACAAAATTTCAATTATAGGCCTGACTTAGGGTTTCAATAGAATCTTTTTTAACTTCTTAGCAAGTTATCATCAGATACTTTGTTTAAAAACAAAGGAAAACGAGGAAAGTAAAATACTAGGGAACTAAATTACAAAATCAAACCAATTTTTACACATAATTACTTGTACTTGAATACTTTACATAGTAACTCGTCAAAGTACAGCTGAACAAGCCAGGAGAATTAACATATCTGCACTCTGACTCATGGAACTTAAGGCGACAGCCAGCTGCATAACACAAGGATTCCAAAAAGACTCTTCTGATTTCACAAGGTTATATCTTCCATGTGCATGAAGATAGAAATCTTGGATAGCTATTACCTCACACACTGAACTGAAAAGTTTATCGGGGTGCCAGTTGTACGATGCCGTTTCGTCTGGTTGCTGGTAGAATCTCTATGTTAATTACCCAGAATCTCTATGTTAACTACCCAGTGTCCAATGAGTTGAGATGCAAGTAACACAGCAACAAAACTGCTTTGTGTTCTGTGTTCCGAGAGGTGAAATTCAATTACAAATATGCAGCATGATTTTTGTTAAAATTATAGCACTGTATCTTTTACAGCATAAGCAGCAAATGTGTCTTGTACTCCACCGTTGGCCTCTAAGGTCACCCAGTTTCACTGAATGTGATTTTTCCTTTATTCTTCATTGTAGGAGTTTGTGAAATACTTCCTCTATATGTCTCCACTACTAAAACCTTTGGGCATACAGTGACATAGTGAAACACTCCCAATTACAAATATGTCAATTGTTATTAATAGAAACAGCAGCCTAACTTTAATGTTGATGTGGCTGAGGCCTAACTGATAAATGCTGATAGGATTTAGCTACTTCAGCAGTCTTTTCTAATCAGGGTGCGGTGGCTCAATAATGTTCATACGAGGGTTGACTAAAAGTAATGCCTCCATCTTCGCAACTCTTCAACAGTTGGCAGCACTTGTATGTGGTAGGTACTGGCTTGTTCTGTAGCCTCTTCTCATCTACAGCTTCAGTTGGTGGGAAGCTGATTTAGGCAACGTGCAGTCATTGAATTCTTGACAGCAGAAAGTTTCACCCCAAAAGAGATTCATCAGAGAATGAAAGCAGTTTATGGTGAATGTATTGATGTGAGTACTGTGCGTCGTTGGGTGAGTAACTTTAAAGATGTTGAGGTGGGAAAATCAGACCTGCGTGACAAACAGAGTTGGACATCCTGTGACCGCAGCCACTGAGTTCCACAAGCACAACGTTGACAGATTAATTCAGGATGATCGCCGTATCACTTGGAGAGAAACTGCAAGCACCATCAGCATTTCACAAGAACATGTGGGTCACATTATTGCTTTGCTTGGCTATCGGAAAATCTGTGTATGATGGGTAACCCGGATACTGACTCCTGAAATGAAAGCGCACAGACTTGAAATTTGCCAGGAACTCCTCTCGCATTATGAGAATGAAGGTGATCCCTTTCTCCATTCAATTGTGACAGGAGACGAAAAATGGGTAAACCATTACAACCCAGAGATAAAACGTCAGTCTATGGAATATTGACACAAAGACTCGTCTCAGAAAAAGAAATTCAAGACACAGCCCTCAGCTGGAAAAATCATGGCCACAGTGTTCTGGGATGCAGATGGTGTTATCCACGTTGATTTCCTTGATAGTGGAACAACAACAATTTCAGAGTGTTACATCACAATGCTGTGAACTCTGAAATGATGGCTAACAAGGGTCCAAAAGGAAAAGAGAAATGTCTTCCTGCAGCATGACAATGCCAAAACACACACTTCACGTGCCACCACAGCAGAACTTCAGAGACTGAATCTTACCACCATATGGCATCCTCCATATAGTCCAGATTTAGCAGTGTCTGATTTCCTTCTGTTCCCGATAATGAAAGACAATCTGTGGGGACATCATTATGCTTGTGATGAAGATGTTGAGAGAACTGTGAGATTGTGGTTGCGGAAAAAGTGTGTTGACTTTTTGCATGATGACTTCAGAAAAGTTGTTCATCGTTGGCAGAAATGTATCCAATGGGCTGGTAATTATGTGGAATAGTGAATACTGTTAATTAAAGATCACATTCTAAGGATTATTTCTGTGTTTGATTTATTAAAATGTTCCTATCTGAACACAATTAATGAAGATTACTTTTCATTCAACCCTCATACAATGGTAAAAGGGTTTTGCAATTATCAACACCAAGATGTTTTACACTGTTTGATTTATATATTCCATTTAGATACTGTATGAGGCAGACACTACTTTTATCTCACACTTTTAATTATGGTTAATCTCATCACAGGTCAGAAATCTTGGTTTTACATGACACACTATAACAATGGGGAACACAGACAATCCTCACTGCAATCCAAAATGTGGCCAGCACAGTTGACACAAACGCAGATATATAGTACACTGTAAATCTTCATAAAACACTTGTCAGAAATATCATTTGTAACAAATCAGTAATTTTTTGCTGAGGATCAACCTACAGCAGTGTGGATTCACTCAGCCGGTATGACATGACATGTAGTCCATGGTTTCGCCTGGACTTGGACACCAAACTCAAACTTCCCTGAGACTCCACTCACTCAGTGCTGGTGGTGCTTTACAGTCAATTTTGCTACCATCGACCTCTCTGAGGCAAAATGTGTTTATCATTGGGTAAGGGATCATAGACCCCTTACAACTGCCTGATGACAGCAGTGAATGCAATAACTCCAGAAGTACTTCTAAAAGTAAAGGATGAGTTTGACTACCACCCAGATGTTTGTCGTGTGTCCGATGGAGGACACACAAAATGACAAAATGTTTGTGAATGGTGAATGAAAACTTTGATTCAAACTGTAATTGTAAAAACTACCTTGTGGTTGTATGTGCATGCACATAGAAGGTATACCCTTACTAAATCAGATGGATCTTTCGCAAGTAGAAACATTATAGTCGTTAAAATTGATCCTAGGTGAGGTTCACACTTCTCAAAGTAAATACTTACAAAAAATCTGGTGTCAGTAAGCTAGACATTAACAAGAAGGCACCCTACAGGCATCTGTGAGTGACAAACAGGTCACCGGCAGTTCCAAGTGCAGATTATACAGTATGTGTCAAACAACTATTATACTGATGTAGTATTAGACAACATGCAATGCAGAAGAAAAAGAAAAAAAAAAGAGTGACATAATAACTGACCTATGCTTTTAAACAAGGGCTTTGTTATGAAAACTGAAGACTTGTTTGTTTAATTATTCCTGTATCTAAATGACATCATTGAGTAATGCAATGACGGGTATCTGTGCATTCAACTTTGTATTTTTTTAGAATTTGAACCAAGAGCTGTTTTATTAGTATCTACATTATAATGTAGTCTAAAGTGGACCTGTTTCTTTGATCTATGTGAAATTTCAGACAGACACCACATTGTATCTTACGCTGAATCCTGTGTTTCTGTTGATTGCCACTATGAAAGGCCACTCTCATTTTATTGTTAAGGAAATAATGAGCAATAATGAGCAATAATGAGCAGTCTGTACAGACTCTGCCCTGTGTCAGTCAGTTAAACAAACTGATTCATTTGAGTTTTCCTTCTGTCATTTACACCTCTTGTCAACCTCATAATTAATTCTGGCTGCCATTCCATGGTGGTCTCTGCATTATCACCATTAATAATTGTTATAAAATATCAAGCTTCAGATGGTACTTAGATGGTGAGTCTGTGTATCATGAACCACTGATGTGCCCAATTTATTATGATGGATCCACAGACTACTGATTAATGATAGCATCTGAACAGGTTGGCTTGTTTTAGACACCAAAGCAGTATTTATTACCTTCTTTGAGTACGATACAGTAAGATCTAAGGAATTAACACAGTTATTTTTCTCTATTTCTAATGCCAATTCAATTTTATGGGTAAATGCATTCAACTTCTCAGTAGCCGCCGTTGATCTGTATATGGTAGCATCTGACTGTATCATAGACATACAGTAAAACCTCATTTTTATGTTCCCGCATTTTATGTTTTCCCACTTTTTACATTCATTCAGTCCCAGTCCTATTCTCTCAATACAATGCTTTCCTATCATTAGCAATTCCACATTACATTTCCCCCATTTTAAGTTTTCTCTGACACTATCATATCCCCAATGTTCTTTAATCTGTATATTGAGCAAGCAATAAAGGAAACAAAAGAAAAGTTCGGAGAAGGTATTAAAATCCATGGAGAAGAAATAAAAACTTTGAGGTTCACCAATGATATTGTAATTCTGTCAGAGACAGCAAAGGATTTGGAAGAGCAGTTGAATGGAATGGGCAGAGTCTTGAAAGGAGGGTATAAGATGAACATCAACAAAAGCAAAACGAGGATAATGGAATGTAGTCAAATTAAGTCAGGCGATGCTGAGGGAATTAGATTGGGAAATGAGACACTTAAAGTAGTAAAGGAGTTTTGCTATTTGGGGAGCAAAATAACTGATGATCATTGAAGTAGAGAGGATATAAAATGTAGACTGGCAATGACAAGGAAAGCATTTCTGAAGAAGAAAAATTTGTTAACATCGAGTATAGATTTAAATGTCAGGAAGTCGTTTCTGAAAGTATTTTTATGGAGTGTAGCCATGTATGGAAGTGAAACATGGATGATAAATAGCTTAGACAAGAAGAGAATAGAAGCTTTCGAAATTTGGTGCTACAGAAGAATGCTGAAGATTAGATGGGTAGATCACATAACTAATTAGGAGGTATTGAATAGAATTGGGGAGAAGAGGAGCTTGTGGCACAACTTGACTAGAAGAAGGGATCAGTTGGTAGGACATGTTCTGAGGCATCAAGGGATCACAAATTTAGCATTGGAGGGCAGCGTGGAGGGTAAAAATCGTAGAGGGAGACCAAGAGATGAATGCACTAAGCAGATTCAGAAGGATGTAGGTTGCAGTAGGTACTGGGAGATAAAGAAGCTTGCACAGGATAGAGTAGCATGGAGAGCTGCATCAGACCAGTCTCAGGACTGAAGACCACAACAACAACAACATCATGATTCTTAACATTGATTTTCATAGACTTCTGCAAAAAGTGCATTGCATTCCTGTTCAAAGTCAACCCTGGAACAAAGTAGAAAATGTAGAGTATATACAAAGTTATTGATCACATAGCATAGCAAAAGTAAGCGATATTTTCATTGTTGGTGTTGGGTTGTGACTGCTTGTATTGTGCGTTTGCAATGTTTGGAACAGTGGGAAAGCACGCTAAATCACAGTCTTGATGATAATCATTATCTCATGATAGCAACCTTCCTTCTGCTCATTGTGTTTTATTACACAGCTTTGATTTAATTTTAGTCATTTGTACAAATAATCACTGCTTTTTAAGATGGCCATCTCTATAATGGGCTTCCCCAAATCTTTATTACTTTCATCTACATCTACATCCATACTCTGCAAGCCACCTGACAGTGTGTGGCGGAGGGTACCTTGAGTACCTCTATCGGCTCTCCCTTCTATTCCAGTCTCGTATTGTTCATGGAAAGAAGGATTGCCGGTATGCCTGTGTGTGGGCTCTAATCTCTCTGATTTTATCCTCATGGTCTCTTCGCGAGACATACATAGGAGGGAGCAATATACTGCTTGACTCCTCGGTGAAGGTATGTTCTCGAAACTTCAACAAAAGCCCGTACCGAGCTACTGAGCATATCTCCTGCAGAGTCTTCCACTGGAGTTTATCTATCATCTAACAAAGCACGCTGCTATCCGTTGGATCTTCTCTATCTCTTCTATAAACCCTATCTGGTACGGATCCTACACTGCTAAGCAGTATTCAAGCAATGGGTGAACAAGCGTACTGTAACCTACTTCCTTTGTTTTCTGATTGCATTTCCTTAGGATTCTTCCAATGAATCTCAGTCTGGCATCTGCTTTACCGACGATCAACTTTATATGATCATTCCATTTTATATCACTCCTAATGCGTACTCCCAGATAATTTATGGAATTAACTGCTTCCCGTTGCTGACCTGATATATTGTAACTAAATGATATGGGACCTTTCTTTGTATGTATTCGCAGCACATTACACTTGTCTACATTGAGATTCAATTGCCATTCGCTGCACCATGTGTCAATTTGCTGCAGAGCCTCCTGCATTTCAGTACAATTTTTCATTGTTACAACCTCTCGATATACCACAGCATCATCCGCAAAATGCCTCAGTGAACTTCCGATGTTATCCACAAGGTCATTTATGTATATTGTGAATACCAACAGTCCTACGACACTCCCCTGCGGCACACCTGAAATCACTCTTACTTCGGAAGACTTCTTTCCATTGAGAATGACATGCTGTGTTCTGTTATCTAGGAACTCTTCAATCCAATGACACAATTGGTCTGATAGTCATATGATCTTACTTTGTTCATTAAATGACTGTGGGGGAACTGTATCGAACGCCTTGCAGAAGTCAAGAAACAGGGCATCTACCTGGGAACCCCTGTCTATGGCCCTCTGAGTCTCGTGGACGAATAGCGTGAGCTGGGTTTCACACGACCATGTTTTTCGAAACACTTGCTGATTCCTACAGAGTAGATTTCTAGTCTCCAGAAAAGTCACTATACTCTAACATAATACGTGTTCCAAAATTCTACAACTGATTGACGTTAGAGATATAGGTCTATAGTTCTGCACATCTGTTCGATATCCCTTCTTGAGAATGGGGATGACCTGTGCCCTTTTCCAATCCTTTGGAACACTACGCTCTTCTAGAGACCTACGGTACACCACTGCAAGAAGGGGGCAAGTTCCTTTGCGTACTCTGTGTAAAATCGAACTGGTATCCCATCAGATCCAGCGGCCTTTCCTCTTTTGAGCAATTTTAATTGTTTCTCTATCCCTCTGTCGTCTATTTCGATATTTACCATTTTGTCATCTGTGCGACAATCTAGAGAAGGAACTACAGTGCAGTCTTCCTCTGTGAAACAGCTTTGGAAAAAGACATTGAATGAAATTCGTTAATCTGTACTAAGTGCATAGTCTGAGGTTGGTATGACCTGATGTCAGGCATAAACATTACTCCTCAAGATGTGCATGACAACATTTTCTGCCTTCTTTCTCACCCAGGATATTCCTGAACTGAGGGACCGCTTTGTCAGCAACAAGCTGTAGATTTTGTGCTTATTACTCTCTGTTTACAAAGACTGTTTTAACCAGTATTGTCTGACAAGTTTTATTTACTGTAATTTTACAATTATTATCAATAGTAGGTCTCACATTAGAACACAAATATTCTTCTAATGTGATTTCATAAAAGATTAGAGCTAATTGCTGTTAGAAAGAAACAAAAACAATTAATTACTTCAGATTTTTTAAACCAGGAAAATTTAAATTGTTTTAATTTCATATTTTTAATAGTGTAAAGAGACTGACATATTCATTTGCGGTTATGTTTACTATGTTTTCCTGTATTTTACACTTTCCTTTATTTTACACTTTTCTAGGCCAGTCCACTTAACGGTTTTACTGTATCTATAACTGCAAATTAGTTTAGTGCTTTTGTCCTCATTCTCTGGGTATTCTCTCAGAAATTTATCTTCCTATTCATTCACAAAAGTTTGGTCACTATGCTTGGCTGGTTGCTGCCCACAGTGAGACCTGCACTTTGTTGATAAAGCCTGTGATCAGAACTTAAGTACATCTATATTTACATAGATACTCTGCAACCCACCATGTACCACACTACTAGTCATTTCCTTTCCTGTTTCACTCACAAGTAGAGCGAGGGAAAAATTACTGTCTATAAGCCTCCATATGAGCCCTAATTCCTCGTATCTTATCTTTGCGGTCTTTACACACAATGTGTGTCGGCGGCAGTAGAATCGTTTGGCAGACAGCTTCAAATTTTCTAAATTCAAATTCTCTAAATTTTCTCAATAGTGTTTCTGAAAAGAATGTCACTTTCCCTGCAGGGATTCCCATTTGAGCATTTGAGTTCCCAAAGCAGCTCTGTAACACTTAGGTGTCGTTTGAACCTACCAGTAAGAAATCTAGCAGCCTGCGTCTGAATCGCTTCGATGTCTTCCTTCAATCCGTCCTGGTACAAATCCCAAACACTTGAGCAGCACTCAAGAATAGGTCACACCAGCAACCTATATGTAGTTTCCTTTACAAGTGAACCACTCTCATATTGCTTTGCAACATTACTCGCAGATATTCAAATGACTTGCCTGTGTTAAGCAGGGCAAAAGCAATACTGTGTCTGAACATAGCAGGCTTGATCTTCCTACTCATCTACATTAACCTACATTTTTCCAGATTTAGGGCTAGCTGCGGTTCATCGCATCAACTGGAATTTTTGTCTAAGTTGTCTCGTATCTTCCTACAGTTACTCAACTTCGACACCTTACCGTACACCACGGCGTCGTCAACAAACAACTGCAGGTTGCTGCCCACCCTGCCTGCCAAATCATTTACTTATATAAAGAACAACAGCGGTCCTACTATCACACTTCCCTGGGGCACTCCTGATGATATCCTTGTGTCTGATGAATACTTGCTATTTAGCACAACATATTGGGTTCTATTACTTATGAAGCTTTTGAGGCACTCATAACTGTGAACTTATTCCATATACTTGTACCTTCATTAACAGCCTACAATGAGGCACCGTGTCAAATGCTTTCTGGAAACCTAGAAATATGTCTGTCTGTTGTCCTTCATCCATATTTCACAGTACATGATGTGAGAAAAGAGCAAGCCGAGTTTCACAAGAGCGATGCTTTCTAACACCATGCCGATTCGTGGAAATAAGCTTCTCAGTCTCAAGGAAGTTTACTATATTCGAACTGAGAGTATGTTCAAGGATTCTGCAGCAAACAGAAGTTAGGGACATTGGTCTGTAATTTTATGGGCCCATTCTTTCAACTTTCTTATATACTGGACTCACCTCTGTCCTTTTCCAGTCACTTCAGACTTTGTGCTGGGTGAGAGATTCACAACAAATGCAAGCTAGGTAAGGAGCTAATGCCATAGAGTACTCTTCATAAAACTGGACTGGAATCCCATCCGAACATGGTGATTTATTTACTTTCAAATCATTCAGTTATTTGTCTATGCCAGGGACGGTTATTACTGTCACCCATACGGGAGTCTGTCAGATGGTCAAATGACAGGATGTTTATATGTTTCTCCTGTGTGAATGATTTCTTGAATGTGAAATTTAAAAATTCAGCTTTCGTTTTGCTATCTTCAACTGCCATACCAGACTGGTCAAATTTACATAAGACCAGAATTTCCTCAGTATCTCTCCCAGGTCTCTTCATAATGTGTGACAATGGCAGTTGTTGCATGCTTTGCACACAGATCTTTTCACTAACATCGGAATCTCTACTAACCTTCGCTTGTCATCATTTGTGCATCCGCTTTTGAACCGAGACTGCAACAGCCTCTGCTTCCTCAGTATCCTCCGAATTCCATTATTAAACCATGGTGGGCCTTTTCCATCCTTTATCCACTTACAAAGCAAATAAATTCTCCAGACCATGATTTACAGTCTGATTAAACTTTGCTCATCATTCCTTTACATTCACCTTACAGCAACAAGATGATAGTAATAACTGCTTATCTGCTCTATCTAACAGAAACCCTCTTCTAACCTCCTTGACTAATTAATTAACTTTTGAAGACATAGTTACTATAATGACATCATGATTGTTAATCTCCGTTTCTATACTCACATTGTCGATAAGGTCCAGCCTATTTTTAGCAACAAGGTCTAAGATATTTTCTTGCTTGTGGGCTGCCAAGCTAGCTGCTCAAGACAATTTTCATAAAACATGTTCAAAACTATTTCGCATGACTGTGTCTGTAACCCCCACAATGAATCCATAGAATTCCACTCTATACTTGCCAGGATAGAGTCACCTCCAACTAGTATTGAAGGTTCTGGGTATTTACGCACTATTGACCATAGACTTTCTGTGAATGACTCTAGAACTGTCACAGCAGAATCGGGTGGCTGTTAAAAACATCCAACAACTAACTTGGTTTCTGCTACACTTTTTATATGCAACCACATAAGTTCACTTTCACATTTAATCTCGAAGTCACTAGAGACGCAAATTCAACTACGTACCTAGGAATTACACTTGGAACAACTTAAATCAGAAGGAATGCATTTTATTGGCAGGACACTTAGAAAATGTAACAGATCTACTAAAAAGACTGCCTACACTATGCTTGCCCATCCTCTTCTAGAATACTGCTGGGTGGTGAGGGCTCCTTGCCAGATAGGACTGACTGACAGAGTACATTGAGAAAGTTCAAAGAAGGGCAGCATGTTTTGTATTATCATGAAACAAGGGAGAGAGTCTCACTGAAATGAGACAGTGATTTGGTGTGGACATAATTAAAACAGCACATTCTTGACCTACATAGAGAGAAACGATCATCATAATAAAATATGCGAAATCAGAGCTCACACTGAAAGAAATAGCTGTTCATTTTTTCTGCATGCTATACGAGACTGGAACAATAGGTGGGGTGTTTGCTGAATGCCCAGAATGCAAACTTTTGCAACACGTAAGACATAATCAGGAAACTGTGTTGCAGTGAAGGGTGAATATACACCAAAGGACCAACACTTCCAACAAATATCATCGCCACAGCTTGACTTGTTTGAGGAGACAATTAAAGCTTTATTACTGTCTCTCCTGTGGGTCTTGCCTCCTCTGGACTATAATATACCCTTTGCATTTCTTTATCTAAAATTATAATGATGTTAACAGCTTTTACATTTTTGCCACTTTATAAAGCAGGGGACATAATAATTTGCAAAATAAATTAATTTAGAAGTGTAACAAAGGTGTATATGATGATTATGAAACTCAAAAGAAGAAATTCACTTTATTCACTTACAGAGGAAAATTCAATAGACTGATTTTTCTTCTTCTTCTTCTTCTTCTTCTTCTTCTTCTTCTTCCACTGACTAGGATTTGCCCTGTTCTTTCCACGTATGTACTGGATCATCTGTTATTCCTTTTCTTGGGTGGTCATCCAGGCAGTCATTTCTGATGTGGGCAGTCCATATTTATAAATTGTAATGAGTCTTCTGGGGTCCATCCATTCTATACAGTCCCTCCAATTTCGTTTCTTCATTGTCATCCATTCATTTATAGCCTGTATTCCACACTATTCTCTCACTGATACGTTTGTTCTCTTGTCCAACATGGTTACTCCTCAGATCTGTTTTAGTACCTTCATCTGCACTACCGTTAACTTTTGTTCTATCTTTTTTGTTTCCACTATAATTTCTGCTGATTGATAAAGATAAATAAGTGGTCTATAAAAGTATTCATTACAGTATTCAGTGACTGTAAAGCTTTAACAATGACCAACACCATCGAAGGACAAGGAAGCAACAACATACCTAACGTCAAACGTAAACCACTTTAATTCATTACTGTACAATGAAGATTGGTTTGTTATCTATGAAACACGTAGTCTGGATACAAAATTCAACATATATCTAGAAAAACTGATACAGCATTTAGATACAATCTTCCCTCTAAAGATGTAAGATGCAGTGTCTGGATTACTAAAGGAAAGAACTTCTTGCCAGAAAAAAAAGAAAAAAAAAAACAGCACTAAATCTGCAAGGAAAATAGTGTCACAGCAGATTTGCATACTCACCACACAACACGCACAAAATTTTTACAGAAGGTCATAAAACAGGCAAAAGAATGCACAATGATAGGTATATAAAAATACTACAAGTAAAGTAAAAGCTATGTGGAACATAATAAAAAAGGGAACAGGCAAAAGTAAGAAAACCAATGAGAATACTGTCTTGTTACATGACAATAAAATTTTTTCAGAACCAAGTGAAACAGCAAATATATGCAACAGCTACTTCACTGGAATAGCTCAAAATGTAATGGAAACTGATTTTGTTATTAATCAGCAGGAAACAGAAAACAAAATCATTGACTATACTTTAATAGTTTGTGGATAATGTAAGTAGGAATGAAACAGTCAAGACTGTTAAAGATCTAAAAACAACATACTTAGCAGGAAGTGATGGCATATCCAGCAGAATCTTACAGCTCTCTGTCCAAAATAATACTGACCCCCTCACACATATATTTAATTGCTCATTAGAGATGGGTATCTTTCCTGATCAGCTGAAAACGTCTGAAGCTATTCCAACATTCAAAGTTGGTGACAAAGGTAAAGAGCCCCATTACAGTTACATCCTATTTTTCAAAAGTATTGAAGAAAATAATGTACAATAAGTTAATGAAGTTTGTAAACAAAAATGGACTATCAGCCAGTTCTCAACATGGTTTCTGAAGGTAAGAAATCAACTGAGGTGGCAATGTTTAACTACTGTTTTAAAGGCTATTGATGGAAAACAGCAGACAGGAGGTGTGTTTATAGACTTGACTAAAGCTTTCGATATGATAAACCACAAAACACTTCTAAACAAGCTTGAATACTATGGCAATAGTGGATTAGCAAATTATGGATTTGTTCTATTCTCAGAGATGATAAGCAAAAAGTGTGCATTAGACATATAGATGTAAAGTCACAAATAGTCTCAGAATATGCCATAATAAAGGCCAATCAACTTTGGGGTACCTCAAAAGTCAGAAATGAGGCCTTTTCTGTTCCTGGTATGTATATCAATGATCATTGATGATCATTGCATGCTGAACCAAACAAAGTGATGACACATTAATACTAGTAAAAGCAGTAAAAAATTATGACATCCACCATGAATAAACTTTGTTACAAATCAACTAAGTACATGGTCAGCAATGTATCAGCTTATAATAATAACGAGGAAACGAGTAGCATTAAATTTACATAGCTGTCAAAACAATACACTGCATTATCCAGGTATCACTATCAACTAACAACCCATTGTGAATAAAGTAATAACAAAATTTATTGGCATTTTGTATTTAAAGTGACCTAAAATGGGACAAACATTTGAACACATTAATGCTGCACTGAGTACAGGCTGGTATCTTTTAAGGGATCTAAAGGGACATTTAAATGAACAGCCTGGCTATTATGCATATCTGAGTACATATTTAAAATATGGACTCATGTTCCACGGATATTCACCAGAGCCTCTAGGGATCTTCAGAATCCAAAACCGAGGCATTAGGATTATTACAGAGAGCATATCTAGACAGTCATGTAAACTGATATTTAAAACGCAAAGTGCTATCATTACTATGCATGTTTATTCTTGATGCACTAATGTATATTGAAAAATTATAACTGGAAATTATAACAATATTAGGAAAAAATGTGATTTACATAATCACAACACTAGATTAAAAGATAACTCACATTTATTCCCAGCCAATACAAGTTTGCAACAGAAAGGTACATGCTATGTGGGAATAAAACCATTCAATAAGTTCCCAAGTGATATAAAATGTATCATAAAATATTAATTCTTCTGACAGATCTGCTAGAGAATATCTGTCTCATATTTGGTAAGCAAATACTTGAACTACAACAAATGTACGGAACTGTAACTTTGTGATGTACACTGAAGAGCCAAAGAAACTGGTACACCTGCCTAAGGTTGTGCAGGGCCCCTGCGAGCATGAAGAAGTGCTGCAACATGACGCATGGAATCGGCTAATTAGTGCTGGAGGGAATTGACACCATGAATCCCACAGAGCTGTCCATAAATCTGTAGGAGTACGAGGGGGTGGAGATCTTTCTGAATAGCACATTGCAATGCATCCCAGATGTTTGGGGAGCTTGCTGAACAGCAGAAGTGTTTAAACACAGAAGAGTGTTTCTGGAACCACTCTGTAGCAATTGTGGATGTTTGGGGTGTTGCATTGTGCTGTTAGAATTGCCCAAGTCCGTCGGAATGCAGAATGGACATGAATGGATGCAGGTGATCAGACAGGATGCTGAAGTGCAAGTCATCTATCACAGCCATGCCTAGACATATAAGGGGTCCTGTATCACTCCAACTACACACATCCCACACCATTACAGAGCCTTCACCAGTTTGAACAATCCTCTGCTGAGATGCAAGGTCCATGGATTCATGAGGTTGTTTCCATACCTGTACACATTCGCTGCTCGATACAATTTAAAATGAGACTCACCTGACCATGCAACATGTTTCCAGTAATCGACTGACCAAAGTTTGTGCTGATTAGCTGAGGCAAGGTGTATAAAGCTTTGTGTCATGCAGTCGTCAAAGGTACATTGAAGGCCTTGGCTCCAAAAGCCCATACTGATGATGTTTCATTGAATGGTTTGCACACTGACACTTGTTGATGGCCCAATATTGAAATCTGCAGCAATTTGTGGAAGGGTTGACTTCTGTTATGCTGAATGATTCTCTTCAGTCGCCTTTGATCCTGTTCTTGCAGGAACTTTTTGTGGCTGCAGCGATTGTGGAGATTCGATGTTTTACCGGATTCCTGACATTCACAGCACACTTGTGAAATGGTCATATCGGAAAATCTCCATTTCATCATTACCTCGGAGATGCTGTGTCCAATCGCTTGTGCACCGACTCTTAACATCACATTCAGACTTGCTTAGATCTTGATAACCTACCATTGTAGCAGCAGTAATTGATCTAACAACTGCACCAGACACTTGTTGCCTTATATAAACACTGTCTACTACAGCAGCATCTTCTGCCTGTAGACATATCTCTGTATTTGAATACCCATGCCTATACCAGTTTCTTTGGCGTTTCAGTGTATAAGACATAGATCTCTATATCTTGAAAACTCTTCTCTGTAATGACTAGAGTTAAGGACACTGTACTACATAAATTAATAAAAGACTAAATAAATAAATAAAATGAATAAAATGTCATAAACGGATGCACCATTGTTTTATATATTTTTATTTTCCCATCACTTGTCATTAATTTGTTTCACCATACACTATTTTGCAGGTATCTGGCTACCATTACTGCCTTTGTCACTTGGTTTTTTACTTGCATGCTTAAACCTTTATAGCTGATAATAACAGTTCCTACAGTGTCAAAATCTCATCACTTAGATAAGTCGTGTCATATTGTTGTAGAAATGGTAAAAGGAGAGAAGGCAAAAATGAAAAGATTAGATTAGATTAGATCAGATTTACTTTCATTCCAATTGGTCCACAGTGTGGAGGTAATCCAGGATGTAGAACATGTCAGAAAAACAACAATACATGACAAATATTTACAACTAAAACAAATAAGCTAATGTACCATTCCACAGGACCCAAGTGGAATGATCGACATTTTTTAATGAACACTATATGAAAGAGTCATTTTACAAATACTAATGCTCTGAATTTAAAATTAATAGAGGGAAACATTCCACGTGGGAAAAATATATCTAAAAACAAAGATGATGTGACTTACCAAACAAAAGTGCTGGCAGGTCGATAGACACACAAACAAACACAAACATACACACAAAATTCAAGCTTTCGCAACCAACAGTTGCTTCATCAGGAAAGAGGGAAAGACAAAAGGATGTGGGTTTTAAGGGAGAGGGTAAGGAGTCATTCCAATCCTGGGGGCAGAAAGACTTACCTTGGGGGGAAAAAAGGACACGTATACACTCACTCTCTCTCTCGGACCTCTATCAGTAGTTACCCTATAGCCAATCTGTATTTTCCTTACCGCATCACGCACCTGCAAAGCTATCAGGCAGCATTCAGTCTTGCTGTGGGCAGTGGACAAATTTGTACATCATCAGTGTATAAGCCTATGTGTTTTAGGACCATAGGCGTCGGTCCTGGGTTCTAAACCTGCCACTGCTTAAATTTTGTTTAATAATCAGCATTTGGTGGCCCAAACTCTTTGCCTTTACAAATATCTGCTTGTGTCTGTGTGTATGCGGATGGATACGTGTGTGTGTGCGCGCGAGTGTATACCTGTCCTTTTTTCCCCCTAAGGTAAGTCTTTCTGCTCCCGGGATTGGAATGACTCCTTACCCTCTCCCTTAAAACCCACATCCTTTCGTCTTTCCCTCTCCTTCCCTCTTTCCTATGTTTGTGTTTGTCTGTGTGTCTATCGACCTGCCAGCACTTTCGTTTGGTAGGTCGCATCATCTTTGTTATATATATATATATATATATATATATATATATATATATATATATATATATATATATATATACACACCTCCATTACGACAGCTGCCACCCATTCCACATCAAACGGTCCCTTCCCTACAGCCTAGGTCTTCGTGGCAAACGAATCTGCTCCAGTCCGGAATCCCTGAAGCATTACACCAACAACATGACAACAGCTTTCGCATCCCGCAACTACCCTCCCGACCTGGTACAGAAGCAAATAACCAGAGCCACTTCCTCATCCTCTCAAACCCAGAACCTCCCACAGAAGAACCACAAAAGTGCCCCACATGTGACAGGATACTTTCCGGGACTGGATCAGATTCTGAATGTGGCTCTCCAGCAGGGATACGACTTCCTCAAATCCTGCCCTGAAATGAGATCCATCCTTCATGAAATCCTCCCCACTCCACCAAGAGTGTCTTTCTGCCGTCCACCTAACCTTCGTAACCTCTTAGTTCATCCCTATGAAATCCCCAAACCACCTTCCCTACCCTCTGGCTCCTACCCTTGTAACTGCCCCCGGTGTAAAACCTGTCCCATGCACCCTCCCACCACCACCTACTCCAGTCCTGTAACCCGGAAGGTGTACACAATCAAAGGCAGAGCCACGTGTGAAAGCACCCACGTGATCTACCAACTGACCTGCCTACACTGTGATGCATTCTTTGTGGTAATGACCAGCAACAAACTGTCCATTCGCATGAATGGACACAGGCAGACAGTGTTTGTTGGTAATGAGGATCACCATGTGGCTAAACATGCCTTGGTGCACGGCCAGCACATCTTGGCACAGTGTTATTCCGTCCGGATTATCTGGATACTTCCCACCAACACCAACCTATCCGAACTCTGGAGATGGGAACTTGCTCTTCAATATATCCTCTCTTCCCGTTATCCACCAGGCCTCAATCTCCGCTAATTTCAAGTCGCCGCCACTCATACCTCACCTGTCATTCAACAACATCTTTGCCTCTGCACTTCTGCCTCGACTGACATCTCTGCCCAAACTCTTTGTCTTTAAATATGTCTGCTTGTGTCTGTATATGTGTGGATGGATATGTGTGTGTGTGCGGGTGTATACCCGTCCCTTTTTCCCCCTAAGGTAAGTCTTTCCGCTCCCGGGACTGGAATGACTCCTTACCCTCTCCCTTAAAACCCACATCCTTTCGTCTTTCCCTCTCCTTCCCTCTTTCCTGATGAGGCAACAGTTTGTTGTGAAAGCTTGAATTTTGTGTGTATGTTTGTGTTCGTTTGTGTGAATGCACACCTTTTTGTGCAAAATTGACTTTAAATCCTTGTAAAGGTTATTCTTATTTCTAGTAATGATTCCATGAATTGAGCTGCTAGTTTGAAAAAGCAATATATTTTTAATGACAAATTTCATTAAGGGATAAATATATTGGGAAGCAGTAGTTAGTATCCCTAGTTCCCTAAAAAGGCTTCTGCAGGATGTTCTTGAGTTCACACCATACATAACTCTTACTGCACATTTTTGTGCCCAGAAAACTTTAGCTTGGCTTGATGAATTACCCCAAAAAATAATCTCATATGACATTATGGAATGAAAGTAAGCATAGTATGCCAGCTTTTTAATTTTTATATCCTCTAGGTCTGACACAATTTGCATTGCAAATAGAGATTTGTTCAGCAGTTCTGTGGTGTGCTCCTCCCAGTTGAATTTATTATCAAGCTGTAATCCCAAGAATTTAACGCTGTCCACTTCTTCTATCTGCTTGTCATCGTATGTTAAGCATATACTCGTGGGACAGCCCTTACTAGTTCTGAACAGCATGTAGTGTGTTTTTTCAAAGTTTAGTGACAAAGAATTAGCTGGGAACCAGTGAATGTCCACAAATATTTTATTAGTTGATCTTCCTAAGACTACACTTGATTTGCTATTTATTGCAATGTTTGTATCATCATCAAACAAAATGAACTTGGCATCTGGTAATGTTACTGCTGAAAGGTCATTGATATACACAAGGAAAAGTAAGGGCCCCAAAATGGAACCTTGTGGGTCCCCACATGTAATTAGTTCCCAGTTGGATGATGCCTGATAGCTTGATACATGTCTCTTTCCTAATAACACCCTTTGTTTCCTGCCAGAGATATAAGATTTGAACCATTTTGCAGCATTTCCTGTTACACTATAATATTCTAATTTATTTAAATGGATATTGTGATTTACACAGTAAGATGCCTTTGACAGATCACAAAATATACCAGTTGCCTGCAATTTTTTGTCTAATGAATTAAGCACATTTTCACTGTAAGTGTAGATAGCCTTCTCAATATCAGAACCCTTTAGAAATCCAAACTGTGACTTTGACAGTATGTTATTTGAGATCAGATGATTATAAAGCCGATTGTACATTATTTTTTCTAAATTTTTTGAGAATGCTGGCATCAGTGAAACTGGATGGAAATTTTATGCTATTTCTTTATCTCCCTTCTTAAACAGTGGCTTAACTTCAGCATATTTCAATCATTCAGGAAATATTCCACTGATAAATGACTAGTTACACAGATAGCTTAATATGTTACTTAATTCAGAATCACATTCTTTAATTAACTTTGTTGATATTTCATCATATCCACTAATGTTTTTGATTTTAAAGATTTTCTGATGGACATTATTTCTGCTGGGCTAGTGAGGGTCAAATTCATATTATGGAAGTTA
The DNA here is from genome assembly GCF_023864275.1 of Schistocerca cancellata. Classification (NCBI taxonomy): domain Eukaryota; kingdom Metazoa; phylum Arthropoda; class Insecta; order Orthoptera; family Acrididae; genus Schistocerca; species Schistocerca cancellata. The sequence continues at coordinate 462,604,039 of NC_064634.1, read as the reverse complement.
CTTGAAATGTCTGGTCTGAGGTATTCCATAGCAGCATCTACTGAACCTGACAATCCCATCTTTTCAGTAACAGTTATAAAGGTATATCTTAGCACACAGTGGTCAGAAACCACTTTGTTGAACAGCTGTTTGAATGGTGTATCATAATAGAGGATGTGAAAATATGAGAGCAAATCTTACTGGACAGTAATGATGAGGGAATAAAAACACTATGAACAGTGAAAAAGAATTCAGATAATTATGGCTGCAGATTCTAAGAAGAAATTAGCAGTCTGATGCATTTTATTGTTTTGAAAAACAATAATTTTTGTTTTCCTCATACATTTTCTTCATACAGCCCTTTAATTTTGGTGTGTTCACTGCTGAGGTAAAATGTAAAAAAGGTAATGTCATAAACTATTGCCCAATCCCCTTTTAAGAATATTTTCAAAAATCCTTGAGAAACACATGCAGAAAATCACTGCTGATCATCTTAGTTTCCACAACATCCTCAACTAGAGTCGATTTGGATTTGAATCTTGTCTGTCTACTGAACTAGCAATATTTTCTTTTAACAATAAATTTTTGGGAGCCATTAACAAAAAGTTTTTGGCATGTATCTTTTGTGGTCTCATGAAAATCTTCAGTTGTGTAAATCATTAAATTCTTTTGATAAAGGCAGAATATTACAGTTTATGGTGTACTGTCAGTTCATGGCTTCAGCCAGTCAGTTCTAAAGAACTGAAATGGCTCATCTGGAGACCCTGCCTCATCTGAGTGGAACACCTTAAGTTGCAGTGTTCCACAAGTCTCTGTTCTAGGTCCACTGCTGTTTTGTATTTTCGTTAATTACCTCCCACTATGAAACTTCCTGGCAGATTAAAACTGTGCGCCCAACCAAGACTCGAACTCGGGACCTTTGCCTTTCGGGGGCAAGTGCTCTACCATCTGAGCTACCAAAGCACAACTCACGCCCGGTCCTCACAGCTTTACTTCTGCCAGTATCTCATCTCCTGCCTTCCAAAGTTTACAAAAGCTCTCCTGCGAACCTTGCAGAACTAGCACTCCTGAAAGAAAGGATATTGCGGAGAAGAGCTTCTGTAAAGTTGGAAGGTAGGAGACGAGATACTGGCAGAAGTAAAGCTGTGAGGACCGGGCGTGAGTCGTGCTTCGGTAGCTCAGTTGGTAGAGCACTTGCCGGCGAAAGGCAAAGGTCCCGAGTTCGAGTCTCGGTTGGGCACACAGTTTTAATCTGCCAGGAAGTTTCATATCAGTGCACACTCTGCTGCAGACTGAAAATCTCATTCTGGATACCTCCCACTTTGTTTTGATACAAAGAGCAAATTTATCCTTTTTACAGATGATGTTACAATACTCTGTGATGAATGTGCAGATATCAATCTCAAACAAGATATTAATCTAAAAAAAACTGCAAGCGAAGTTTTCACTGAAAGTTTGAACAGGTTCTCTTCAAATGGTCTCTTATTCACTGTTGACAGAAGTCATTATATGAGGTTCAATATCGTATACAACAAAGAAACCTTGAAGAAATTAACATTGTGTAGAGATCACCCAACACGGAAAGTTGAGGATACCAAATTCCTGGAAACTTACTTAATATGACAGGAAAGTGGTCAACCCAACATCTTTCATATTTTTGAAAGCCTTAGTTCTACAATATGTATACTGTGGGTTATTGCTTCAGTGGCTAGACAGATACCATTAAGGCTTCCTGCTATGCCTACTTTTGTTAATAAGTGTAGTGTGCAATCATATTCTGGAGAAACCAACATCACAAAAAGGAATATATGATTTGCTAAAAGAGAGAGGGTGGGGAGAGATAAGATATATATATATATATATATATATATATATATATATATATATATATATATAGAGAGAGAGAGAGAGAGAGAGAGAGAGAGAGAGAGAGAGAGAGAGAGAGAGAGAGAGAGAGAGAGAGCTGTCAGACTAATGAATGTAATGAATGGTGTCCCTAATAGGCTCTCTTGCCAGAGTAGTTGAGGCTTGGCTTGAAGAATGGGGAGTCTTACCACCACCTCACAGTATACTTTTTCTTGTTGACTTTTGTCCTACCACTAATAACTTTCCTCTCTAAAAAGACAATAGCAAATATCATTCATAGAATACAAGAGCCAAAAACAGTCTATACACTGAGTTAAAAAGTTTTTATCTGGCTTAAAAAGAATCTTATTACTCCAGCATTAAGTTGTTTAATGCACTCCCGCCACATACTAAATGTTGTTATATACAGTTGCCCAGATTCAAATAAATTCTCAAAGAGTAACTAATAGAGAAATCTTTTTATACGGTTGATAAATTGATGAGACAAAATGAATATCACTGCTACGCTTACAATTGTTTCAGAACTAGTATGACTTAATTTTATGTCACAAATTCTATTTTAAAAAAGGCTGTGATGTGCCACTCGACAACAGTATAGATGACGATGTCTGCATTCTGTGTTTCATATTTTATGTTTTCTGAGCAATATGTTAAGTTCAAACTATTACCACTCTTATATTATTTTGAGTACCGTCAATGACATATGAAAACTTGATTTTTGTATCCATGTATTTATTTATGTAATATTTAGCATAAAACTACTTCCTGCATATATTACTCAACTCTTCACAATGAAACAAAATTTTCTGTTATTTGAGTATGTGCTGTTTATTTGATATCTCATTTGCACTGCCTCTCTTATTGCCGTGTAAGCTATATTTAAACTTTGTACAATATGACACATTCTGTATCCTTGTGATTCAGTTGCTAACTGGATCTTTAGTAAACAAAAGAAATAAATTAATAAAGTATAACTTTTGCTACCACTACTTGCACTGTGTGTGCAAACCATGGTATGATGTTGAGAGTAACTTGTGATTTTTGTGACTAACGGAAATATTTTTTATGAAACACTCAAATGCTCTTATATGGCGTTTTTTGAGGAAGACATAAGGTTATTGCGAAGAACTAGGAAGTGAAGAGTAACTACACACTACTTCTCTATAATAAAAAAAGATCATTCTACACACCTTTTGACATGAAAATGAACTTCATGAGGGAAATTTCCCTTCAAGAGATCTGTCTCTTGTTGAGGTACAGAACATGGGTAGCCTACAGTCATGTCATACACTGCATCCAGGTGGCCATCTGAAATGTTGGCATAAACAAATTTATTATAACCACTGCAGAAAGTTGCTCAGAAGGGAGATTTGTGTGAATCAAGTGAAGCGTTTTGTAGAGATTACATATAGTCATATGAAATGACTGCAGTCATAATCCCATTGGTTTAGAATAATAAGACACAAATAAGAAATAAAAATTAAGCCATATTTATTACAGCTACAATCCCCTACTTACTACAAAAATACTTTTCAACTTACTGAGTGATTCATTATTTTATTCTATATTCTGAGTTGATGTTCTCTTGGAAATTCCAAGGGTTCTGTCAAATGTATATGAGCAGTTCATTCTGCCCGTTAAAGATAATCTAGTGTGAGGTTTTTGTTTAAACAAACTTTTAAGGGTCTCCTAACACAATTTGGCTTGATAAATGTGTTTGTAACACATAATATGAACATTCATAAAGAATGGCAATATTTTTGTACCAGATGATGGTCTGAAAGACCAACAACAATGTAAAACTAACATTACTCACTACCCTATTTGCTAAATGATTTATAGAATGTTTCATGTCTTCCACAATGACACTTGTCTTCTAGAAATAGAAATTTCTTTTGGAATAGAGTCCTCTGGCACCTCCAACTTTACAGCAGCCCAGAACAGGCTCCTTTATAATGTAGGACTTAGCTTATTATCTTTGTTTGGCAGATCCTTGTACATAAAATACAAAACTAGAAAATGTAAGTCTAAGAACTCACTGTATCTCATTCGCTGGGCCAGGAATGTGAATCCAGTGGTCTTGGGATGCAGCACATACTGATAATGTGGCAGTCCGTGGCTGTCTGCATAGTTGTGACTGCGCTGCCTACTACCTTCTGTGAGGTCTGTGCCCTCCGGAAACAGCAAAACCTGTTCAATCAGTACAGTAATCTTTTATATGAAATGTTTTCACATATAAATATGGAAAACAGTACTGGTTATATGACTGAAACCCATTTGGAAACATTTCTGTCATTCCTTAGAAGGTCAACATATAATACACACACACACTCAGATAGATAGAGAGACACTTATTTGCAATAAAAGAGCTTGAACAATAAGGTGCCTTTGCTCAGTAGTCACACATATTTAGCTAGATTGTAAAAGGTGGATATGAAGAGAAAAGAATTAGCTTGGTTCAGCACTTACACTACTTACTGTTTATGGAATTCTTACCTGAATCAATGTCTATAGATACACAAAGTATTTATTTGGAAAAAAGTGAACTGTAAAAATATCCTGTGAAGTAGATAAAGACTAGTCTTGTAGAGGTATCACTGAAGATCTTGTAGTGTTTACACTCACCTAATAGCACTTTTAGTTCTCTGTGGCATTTATTTGTAATAACACAAATCAGTTTAAGATCAACTATGATTTCCACAGCCATTATAAAAGACACAAAAACAACTATGATTTCCACAGCCATTATAAAAGGCAAATGTCATGTACACTTAATCCTTGTGCCTACAGTTCTGAATAGGGTTCTGTAAACAACAGTAAAGGCAAATACATCTGAGTCAAAAAGGTCTTTACAATTTTCAAATGATAAGAAATTTATTGAGGTAACTTACAGAATCAGCAGATATATCATCATGTAGGGAACAACCTCAAGTTTCATATAAAAGTCTCAGGTATCATCTTGATTTGATATGACTATCAATTGTAATGTGGCAAACATTCCACTGGTAATCAATTTCTTCCCATGCTATCATCACAATGTATATAAGAAAAAAATTTAAAATGTATGCCACAAACAGCTCAATACATGACCATGGAACCAAATCCAGACAGTGTTTACATCTAAACAGAGGAAACAAGTCAAAAACTCTGAATAGTGTTATATTATGGAATAAAATTGTAAAACAGGCTGCCACAAGAAATAAATGATGCAAATGATCCAACCTCCATTAATCAAAGCGTAAAAAATATTTACTAAGTAACAGCTACTGCACCGTAAAAGAATACTTAAAATGATTACAGATTGTAAATTAATGTTCATAAACATTGCACTGAGTTACAATTTATGATATGATTAGAAAAGTAGAGCTAGGTAAAGGAGCTATAAATGTTGTAAGAGGAATGTTTATTTTAATAAGAAAAATTGGACAAACATTTGACAACATCAGTATATTGTTCTATGTATGAATAAGTCAATCAATCAACACGTGATTTATTGGGTCTCCATGAACAACCTGTCCCAACAAAGTTCTTCTGCCAAGGGTAAATTATAAGCCTACTTGGAGGTGAAAGTAGTCATTTTAAGTGTGCACTATACTGGCATTCCTCATAGCAGAATGGGGTACTGATGCACTACGTGAATGAAACTTGAGGTTGCTTGCTACAAAATGACACACCTACTGATACTGTAAGTTACCTCAATAAATTGTTATATCATTCCAAAGTTGCAAAGTCCTTTTTGACTCACCTTGTAGAATGATTTGAAGGAGATATCAAGGTGGTAAGGTAATGACCACAGCTCTCTCTTCTAATCATCAATACTTTTATTACATGACAAACGTACAGGTTGAAGACTAGGCGGGAACTGAGGCCGGAGAAGTATACAAAGCAAAGATCAACTCGAAAACATAATACACATATGATGATATGATGTTCTGGCCTATCGATCCGTGGATTGATGACACATAGCCTCCTCCCCCCCCCCCCCCCCCCCCCCCCCTGCAGTATGGAGTACGTACCGAGAATTTTAGTGGGTTACAGTGAGTTCCTCCACATCTAATGGCATGGCCGTGTGGGAGGAGAGCACGGAGCAAATCCTGGAATGCTGATGCTGAAGTCTTGAAGCAACGTCGGCAGTCATAGTCATCAGCCGGTGCAGGACTGCTGGCGTGGAAGGGTGTCGTCGTCAGGGAACCTAATGATCACCTTTCCACTTGGCCTAACGAAAGCACGTAGGTTTCCACAGTAGCACTTCGAGAGATTTTGAAACGCTCCACGACACATTGTGACACACCACCTAACAAGTCACATGAATCATCAAACGCAAGCAGCACTAATGCAGTATCACCACTAACGATGACAGACACACCACAAATGTCATTAGGATGAACATGGGTAGAGAGCTCGTAAGTGGCGCCTACTAATGGAGAGGTATGCTGAGCCGGTGGGGTGGGGAAGCCATAGCATGGAGAGGGCGGTGTGCTACAAGTAGAGGGGTGAGTGTCAGACGGTGAGGCCTGAGTGGGCATGGCAGGAACATGCGCGCTGGGTGCACCGGTTAGAAGAGTGGTGCGGTGTGCTGTCGCACGAAGATGGAACTGTTATATTAGAGCCCTGGGAGCTGGAGCCTCTGCTATGGGAGCTGGGAGGCAGAAAACCCCAGAATGAGTGTGGGCTCATTGATGGGGCCGGTGTAGGCGTGAGTTTACTCGAATCATGAGCAGAGGAAGAAGGCCGAGGGTAGCCAGAGAGAGTGGTCTCTTCAACAGTGGGTGAGGTAGGGGAAAACTCTATGTGAGCAGGTTTAACCCTGTTGAGGGAGACAGTAGTTACTGAGCCCTTAATTACGATGTCCACTGTGTGACTGGTTCGTTTGACAACTCTGTACGGGCCTGTGTAAGGAGGCTGTAACGGGGCTTTCACAGTGTCATCACGATAGAACACAAATTCGCAAGTGTCAAGCGCCTTGGGAACCTATGTGGCTGGAAGGGGGCGGGGGTTGAAGCTTGTTACAGTGTAACCTCACCCGTTCTACCAACGACGGCAGTTCGGACGGTTTGGTGACTGGAGTAGGAGCAATAAGTTCGTCTGGCAGTGTAATGGACTGGTCGTAGACGAATTCGGCCACTGAGCCTTTAAGGTCTTCTTCGAAAGTGGTCCACAAACCGAGTAAGATGAATGGCAGGGCTTCCGTCCAAAGGAGGCCACGGCAATGTAGGGCCGTCTTAAGCATCCTATGCCAACGTTCCACGAGGCCGTTGCTTTGGGGGTGGTATGCTGTTGAATGAATCTTCTTGATGCCGCAAGCCTACATAGTTCAGAAAATAAGGCAGACTCAAATTGACAGCCTTGGTCAGTCGTCAAGTAAACAGGGCAGCCGAAGCGTGAAATCCAAGTGTCTATGAAGGATCGTGCCACTGATTTGGATGTAATATTGGGTAGCGGGGCAGCTTCCAACTGACGAGAGGTTCTGCCTATAATAGACAGCACGTATCTGTAACCCTCGGAGGGGGTGAGGGGGCCCACCAAGTCGATGTGAAGTGCTGCAAGCAACTGGGAGGAGCAGTGAAGGAGCCTAGTGGGGGCAATGTGTGCCGCAAAACTTTATTTTGTTGGCACGGAATTCAGGCAGGGGCCCAGGCTTGGCAGTCACGACGCATGTCGCGCCCGACAAAGTGCTCTGAAATAAGTCTGGTAGAGGTTCACACACCTGGATGAGCTAGGTTGTGTAATTTGTCGAACACTTTTCTCTGCAGAGGTTTGGCTATGAAGGGACGCAGCGTACCAGTTGATTCGTCACACCAAAACTCGCCTATGACACCGAGAAAGGTGGATCGCACAGGTTTGAGTGACGAGCTGTGATCAGAAATAAGGTCCATAGTGTCTGTGTCTACAGACTGAAGCTGAGGCAAGTTAGAGAGGTCTATCAGAGTTGTGAGAGTGCCGACACGAGACAAAAGATCTGCGACCACATTATCTGTACCCTTGATGTATTGTTTGTCAGAGGTAAATTGCAATATAAAGTCCAAATGACGGAAGCATCTAGGTGGAGGGTCAGTCAGGGGGTTCTTTACAGCAGCAACCAAAGGTTTATGGTCAGTTAAAATGTAGAAGTCCCTACCCTCAACCTCGGTGTGGAAGTGTTTCACAGTCTTGTAAACTGCCAAGAGCTCCCTATCAAAGGCTGAGTACTTTTTTTCAGCGCCGTTGAGCTTCTTAGAAAAGAACTGCCAAGGAGAGGTAGTATCTCCGATGGTTTGGCTGAGGACAGCACCTGCTGTGGTATCACTGGCATCCGCAGTAATAAAAAATGTAGCATCCGGATCGGGTGGGCAACAGTCACCGTGTTTGCTAGTAAGTGCTTCAGTTTGTCAAAAGCTTGTTACATGGCAGGGGTCCAGGGCACCGGGCGGATACCTGTCTCCAGATCAGAAGGTTGCGTGTTCAAATCACGTCGGGGTCACCACTGAAGGAGATATCAAGGTGGTAAGGTAATGACCACGGTTCTCTCTTCTAATCGTCAATACTTTTATTACACGACAAACTTTCAGTTCAAAGACTAGGCAGGAACTGAGGTCCAGGAAGTATACAAAACAAAAATCAACTCAAAGACATAATACACATATGATGTTCTGGCCTATTGATCCGTGGATCGACGCCACAAATTGTTCAATAAGAGCTGTCAGTGAGGGTGGAGAATTATGTTTCCATATTTGCTATGTTTGATGTGATAAGTTCAAGGTGTTAACAATAATGACAGTGGCATGAAAAATGGCATAGACTTAACAACAATATCTTACGGAATTCGCACACAGAAAAGTTGATGATATGGTGCAGGAATGCTTTACAAACAAATCTGACAAGTCTGTACTACACAGTAAGTGCACAAGGCATGTATGATGTAACTTGAGGCTACAGTTTGTGGACTATGAACATGCTGATGATTGCTTGTGGATGACAATGTTAAGGATATGCACTGATATGAATGAGGCCACTGAAAGACAACCAGTCACACCAAATTGCAAACATTAGGTATGCCACAATATGATACATCCTACAAAAGAGCCTAAGATGTGAGGCATGCAAGTTGCAGCTATTACAAGTTATACGACCACGATACACACAACACACCTTGACATTTGGATTATAATGCAACAGTACTTTAAAAAAGATGGAATTGGCGATAAGCTTGTGCCAGTGATGAAACACTATTCCACCTCTGTGGAGAAATAAATCATCATAATGTGTAAGTCATGCATTCACACAGTCTTCCACAGGAGGCTGTAATATCAGTTATGCATACCTTAATGCACTGGTTCAGGACCAACAGACTCACCATAAATCGTGAAAAAGCTGTGGCAGTTAACTTGCACACCACACAAAACCACCATCCTGCAAACCCTGTTTTCACTATTGAAGGAAAAAATGTGTCTGAAGTCATTCATACAAAATTTCTAGGCACTCATGTTGAGGCAGGTCTGGAGTGGGAGATGCACCTGAACGATTTAAATAATAGACTGAATTCATTAGCGTATGCTATTAGGACCCTTACTCGCAATACAAGCTGCTAATCAGTGCTGACAATGTACCATTGCAGTATACACTTGCTACTCATGTATGGAATATTTTTTTGTGGGAATTCCACAAACTCTATAAAAACTTTTAAAACACACAAAAAGATTATCAGGTTGATAAGAAAAGCTAAATGCAAGGATTCCTGTAGAATCCTTTTTAAAACTCTCAAGATATTGCTGATGCATTGCTTGAATATATACAAAATACTAATTTTCACAAAAGGGAGCATCTTACAAAAGGAAAATTTCTTCAGACACAACTATGATATACACACATATGAAACTATGCAGAAGATGAGCCTACACATGAACACAGTAAATACAAACTTATGCAAAAGAGGAGTGCATCTTACTGGAGTTATCAAACAATGAAAAATCCAGGATGGAATGTATCAATACCAGAAAAAAAAAGTAGCCACTCACCATATAGTGGAGATGCTGAGTTGCGATAGGCACAATAAAAAGATTCACACTCTCATAGCTTTCGGCCACTAAGGCCTTTGTCAGCAGTAGACACACATACACACACGCACACACATACTCATGCAAATGCAACTTGCACACACATCTGCAGTCTCATAGAGCTGAAACTACACTGCAAGCAGCCGCACCAGTGCATGATGGGAGTGGCGACTGGGTGGGGGTAAGGAGGAGGCTGGGGCGGGGAGGGGAGTGATAGTATGATGGGAGTGACGGACAGTGAAGTATTGCAGTTTAGACGGAGGGCAGGAGAGACGGTACGGAGGGGAGAGGGGGTAAGAACAAAAGGAGAGAAACAAAAATAAATTAAAAGACCAGGTGTGGCAGTGAAATGACGGCTGTGTAGTGCTGCAATGGGAACAGGGAGGGGGCTGGATGGGTGAGGACAGTGACTAACAAAAAAAATTGTTCAAATGGCTCTGAGCACTATGCGACTCAACTTCTGCGGGCATCAGTCACCTAGAACTTAGAACTAATTAAACCTAACTAACCTAAGGACATCACACACATCCATGCCCGAGGCAGGATTCGAACCTGCTACCGGAGCAGGCGCTCGGTTCCAGACTGTAGTGCCTAGAACCGCACTGCCACTCTGGCTGGCGACTAACAAAAGTTGAGACCAGGAGGGTTATGGGAACATAGGATGTATTGCAGGGAAAGTTCCCACCTGCGCAGTTCAGAAAAGCTGGTGTTGGTGGGAAGGATCCATATGACACAGGCTGTGAACCAGTCATTGAGATGAGGGGTATCATGTTTGGCAGCATGTTCAGCAACAGGGTGGTCCACTTGTTTTTCTGCCACAGTTTGTCGGTAGCCATTCATACTGAGAGACAGCTTGTTGGTTGTCATGCCTACATAGAATAGAGCACAGTGGTTGCAGCTTACTTGTAAATCACAAGTCTGGTTTCACAGGTAGCCCTGCCTTTGATGGGATAGATGATGTTAATGGCCGGACTGGAGTAGGTGGTGGTAGGAGGATGTATGGGACAGGTCTTGCATCTAGGTCTATTACAGGGGTATGAGCCATGAGGGGAGGGATTGGGAGCAGGGGTTGTGTAAGGACGGACGAGTATATTGTGTAGGTTCGGTGGACGGTGGAATACCATGGTAGGAGGGGTGGGAAGGATAGTGGGTAGGACATTTCTCATTTCAAGGCACTACAAGAGGTAATTGAAACGCTGGCAGAGAATGTAATTCAGTTGCTCCAGTCCTGGATGGTACTGAGTTACGAGGGGAATGCTCCTCTGTGCCCAGACTGTGGGACTTTGGGAGTAGGTGGGAGACTGGAAAGATAAGGCACAGGAGATTTGTTTTTGTACCAGGATGGGACGATAATTATGGTCAGTGAAGGCTTCAGTGAGACCCTCAGTATATTTAGAGAAGGACTGCTCGTCACTGCAAATGCGAAAACCATGTGTGGCTAGACTGTACAGAAGGGACTTCTTGGTATGGAATGTGTGGCTGCTGTTTAAGTGGAGGTATTGCTGGTGGTTAGTAGGTCTGATATGGACGGAGGTACTGATACAGCCATCTCTGAGGTGGTGGTCAACATCTAGGAAGGTGACTTGTTGGGTTGAGTAGGACCAAGTGAAGCAAATGGGGGAGAAGTTGTTGAGGTTCTGGAGGAATGTGAATAAGGTGTCCTCACCTTCAATCCAGATAGCAAAGATGTCATCAATGAATCTGAATCAGGTGAGGGGTTTAGGATTCTGGGTTTTTAGGAAGGATTCCTCTAGATGGCCCATGAATAGGTTAGCATTGGATGGTGCCATGCGGGTGTCCATAGATTTGTTTGTAGGTAATGCCTTCAAAGTAGAAGTAATTGTGGGTGAGGATACAGTTGGTCATGGAGACTAGGAAGGAGGTTGTTGGTTTGGAATACACAGGGTGCCCAGGGCGCCTGGAAAGGTAGTGTTCAATAGCAGTAAGGCCATGGGCATTAGGAATGTTAGTGTACAGGGAGGTGGCATCAATAGTGACGAGCTGGGTACCATGTGGTAAAGGGAAAGGAACTGTGGAGAGTTGGTCGAAGAAATGTTTGGTATCTTTTATATAGGAGGATAGGTTCCGAGTAATAGGTTGAAGGTGTTGGTCTACGAGAGCAGAGATTTGCTCAGGGGAGCACAGTAACCGGCCACAATGGGGCATCCCTGGTGGTTGGGTTTATGGACTTTAGGAAGCATGTAGGAGGTGGGAGTACAGAGAGTGGTAGGGATAAGTAGAGAGATGGACTCAGGGGAGAGGTTCTGGGATGGGCCTAAGGATTTGAGTAGTGACTGGAGATCCTGCTGGATTCTTGGAATGGGATTACTGAGGCACAGTTTGTAGGTGGAAGTATCTGACACCTGGCGGGGTCCTTCTGCCACGTAATCCTTGCACTTCAAAACAATGGTGGTGGAGCCTTTTGTCTGCGGATAGGATTATAAGATCAGGATAAGTTTCTAGATGGTGGACTGCAGTTCTTTATGCAGATGTAAGGTTAGTACGCATGTCGAGGAATTTGGGGAATGATGGTGAGGCAAGATTCAAGGATAAGAAATTAACAGGGGGTGGTTTGGAGGCAGTGGGGGTGGATCACAGTTGGGTGGAGGAGTGAACTGAGTTAGGCAAGGTTCAATATTGGCCTTTGGTTGAACCTGATTGGTCATGTTGATGGCCAAAAAGTGTTTCCATTGTAGGGACCGGGAGAAGAAGAGAAGGTCTGTAACTATTGCTGCATGGTTGAATTTGGGAGTGGGGCCAAAGGTGAGGACTTTGGAAAGGACTGATATTTCTGTGGGACTAAGGCTTCTGGAGGAAATGTTCATGACCGTGTTGCGGGTCCGATTAGGTTTTGGGTTCTGTGTGGTGGTGGGAGGGAGTTTTGGAGGGTGAGGTAAGTGTAGTAGGTCTGCGAGACAGGGTTTGTCAGCGATGAGGTGGCGTGGGGGAGGTTTGGAGGTTGTTGTAGAAGTGGTGGACAGTGGTACTCTGTGGCGGGAGTAGGAAGTGAGCAGGATGGAGAGCTTTTGGAGGTAGTGTTGTGCATGTTGCTCAAATTTCTGCAGGGCAAGAGTTTCAATGTGTGTTATGGGTTCCAGGAATTTGGGATTACATAGCAGGAGAATTTTGCAGATGGATTGGGCTTGACTGATACGGTTTTGGAGAGAAGTCACGAAGGTCACAGAAGAGAATAACTAATCAGTAATAAATATATGTATATTACTGTGTGTAGCAGGTTTTAGGGCGGATAAGCGTATAGAAGGGGGGTGGCAGATGTGACTGGATGAGGTGGATTTAGTGGGTGCGAACAGTGATAGAACAGAGAAAGTGTGGGGGGTGTGGAGGTGTTCGTAGTTAGAGATGTAAGATCGTGTGGCACCACAAAAGTGCAGGAGATAACACACAAAAATACGGAAACTGACACAGTGAGCATGATCAGTTCAAGGTACAGGCTTAATTATATCAGCGGGAGTAATGTGGGACATAAACTGCTGCACCAACAATCAGTGTGGTGATGATTTTCACAGGTTTACAGCCGGGTTCCATCGTCCTGACGACAACACGATATTTCGGCGGACCATCTGGCCGCCATCTTCAGGTGAGATTGAGTGCACAATCACGCTGGAACTCAAGAGACCTCAGATTCAGCGGCTCCTTTATACCGCGGGTACTGGCCGTTGCACGTGTGCGAGCAATGGAAATGCTGCCCTCTGTGAGGCGAAGAATTGCAGCGGCGCCAGAGGTGAAAACTGTCAAAAGTGAGGAATCGCAAAATTAAAATGCAGCCGGTCGGAAACCAGACCGTTGTTTTATCTGTGATAAAATTGGATTCCACGTCTTGCTTAAATGAAAACCTTTGTCTCTATTAATAATATCATCAGACTGACGTATTTCAATTGATTCTTTCAATACACAATCCCAGTAACAGGAAGCCGAGGCAATAATTTGCGTCTCCTTGAAGGACATATTGTGCCCTTCCTTAAGACAGTGTTCGGCAACGGCTGATTTTTCCGGCTGGAGCAGACGTGTATGCCGTTGATGTTCCACACATCGATCTCGAACTGTATGAATAATCTGTCCAATGTAGGCCTTACCGCAGTGACATGGAATCTTTTATGACCCAGGCTTCCTCAGTCCTAAGTCATCTTTCACCGATCCAAGAAGGGATCTAGTTTTGGCAAAAGGCTTAAGGGCGCTTTTAATATCATATTTCCTGAGGATTATTGAAAATTTCGAATAAATGCTTCCCACGAAGGGTAAAAAAGCAACAGATTTGGAAGTGTCCACCGTTGGTTCTTGTGGGGGTCCAAATTGAAAATCACGAGTAATTTGGTCATCAGAATACCCATTCTGCCTGAAGACAACCTTGAGGTGATCTGTTTCAAGTTATTGGAATCCGAAACAGCATAAGCCCTCTTGACAGTGTGCGTAAAACTCCCAAGCGTTGATGATGTGGATGACAACTTGTGGCATGGAGGTAGCGGTCCGTATGCGTAGGTTTTCGGTATACACTGTGGCTGAAAGTCCCATTTTCTTTCCTATGTACTAAAACATCCAAAAATGGTAATTTGCCATCATTTTCAATTTCCCTCGTAAATTTGATTCGTGGATGAAGGCAGTTAAAATGATCTAAAAATCTATGAGATTCCATTCCATGTGGCCAAACGATGAAAATATCATCCACGTATCTCAAAAAACATGTTGGTTTAGGAGAAGATGTCTTAAGTGCCATATGCTCAAAATCTTCCATAAAGACATTGGCGACAATAGGGGAAAGAGGACTCCCCATAGCCACACCGTCAGTTTGTTCAAAAATTGCTTCATTAAATAAAAAATACGTCAATGTCAATACATGGCGGCACAGCTCACTAGTTTTGTCATCCAAGAGTTGACCAATTAGCAATAAAGACTCCTCCAAAGGTACCTGAGTGAAAAGTGAAACAACATCAAAGGTCACTAGAAGGTCAGATGATCCAGGGCGTAGACGTCAGGCGTTGAAAAAAATCGGACGAGTTGGATATGTGGTGTTCACACTTCCCAACGTGTGGGCTCAGAACAGAAGCAAGATATTTTGCCAAATTATAAGTAGGGGCGCCCCGATTACCAACAATCGGACGAAGAGGTGCCCCAGGTTTATGTACCTTTGATAGACCAAACAATCTGGGTGGTACTGCCGCCCCTGGATGAAGTTTTTTTAATGATATCCTCAGGCAATGAGCTCTTCTTAATAAGACAGATGGTCTTCCGCTTTATCCGATTGGTAGGATCGCTCCTTAGCTTACGGTATGAAGAATCCTCCTACAAATAAGCCATTTTTGCCAGATAATCTTCACGAGTATCTTACTTGAAACAAGTTGTCATCCACAACATCAACGCTTGGGAGTTTTACGCACACTGTCAAGAGGGCTTATGCTGTTTCGGATTCCAATAACTTGAAACAGATCACCTCAAGGTTGTCTTCAGGCAGAATGGGTATTCTGATGACCAAATTACTCATGCTTTTCAATTTGGACCCCCACGAGAACCAACGGTGGACACTTCCAAATCTGTTGCTTTTTTACCCTTCGTGGGAAGCATTTCTTCGAAAATTTCAATAATCCTCAGGAAATATGATATTAAAAGCATCCTCATGCCTTTGGCCAAAACTAGATCCCTTCTTGGATCGGTGAAAGATGATTTGGGACTGAGGAAGCCTGGAGTATACAAGATTCCGTGTCACTGCGGCAAGGCCTACATTGGACAGACTACTCGTACAGTTCAAGATCGATGTGTGGAACATCAACGGCATACACGTCTGCTCCAGCTGGAAAAATCAGCCGTTGCCGAACACTGTCTTAAGGAAGGGCACAATATGTCCTTCAAAGAGACGCAAATTATTGCCTCGGCTTCCCGTTACTGGGATTGTGTATTGAAAGAATCAATTGAAATACCTCTCTCTGATGATATTATTAATAGAGACAAAGGTTTTCCTTTAAGCAAGACGTGGATTCCTATTTTATCACAGATAAAACAACAACGGTCTGGTTTCCGACCGGCTGCATTTTAATTTTGCAATTCCTCACTTTTGACAGTTTTCACTGCTGGTGCCGCTGCAATTCTTCGCCTCACAGAGGGCAGCTTTTCCGTTGCTCACGTATGCGCAATGGCCAGTACCCGCGGTATAAAGGAGCCGCTGAATCTGAGGTCTCTTGAGTTCCGGCGTGATTGTGCACTCAATCACACCTGAAGATGGTGGCCAGATGGTCCGCCGAAATATCGTGTTGTCGTCAGGACGATGGAACCCGGCTGCAAACCCGTGAAAATCATCAGTATTTGATACGCCGGGAAAATGTACGGCATCAGACAGTGAAGTATTGCAGTTTAGACGGAGGGAGGAGGGGTTAAGTAGTGGAAAGGAGAGACATAAAAACGAAAAGAAATTAAAAGACTGGGTGTATCGGTGAAATGACGGCTGTGTAGTGCTGGAATGGCAACAGGGAGGGGACTGGATGGGTGAGGACAGTGACTAACGAAGGTTGAGGCCAGGAGGGTTATGGACACATAGGATGTATTGCAGGGAAAGTTCCCACCTGTGCAATTCAGAAAAGCTGATGTTGGTGGGTAGGATACATATGGCACAGGCTGTGAAGCAGTCATTGAGATGAGGTGTATCATGTTTAGCAGCATGTGCAGCAACAGGGAGGTCCACTTGTTTTTTGGCCACAGTCTGTCAGTGGCTATTCATGCGGACAGACAGCTTGTTGGTTGTCATGCCTACATAGAATGCAGCGCAGTGGTTGCAGCTTATCTTGTAACTGCCAATCCTTAGCCCTCACCAACATAGTCCTGCAAAACCATAACAGCCAAGCCCAATCCTCCCTGCAGTACCTTCTCGCCATCCGCAAATTCTCCTGCTATGTAATCCCAAATTCCTGGAACCCATAACACACATTGAAACTCTTGCCCTGCAGGAACTTGAGCAATATGCACAACACCACCTCAAAAAGCTCTCCATCCTGCTCACTTCCTACTCCCGCCACAGAGTACCACTGTCCACCACTTCTACAACAACCTCCAAACCTCCCCCACGCCACCTCATCACTGACAAACCTTGTCTCGCAGACCTACTACACTTACCTCACCCTCCAAAACTCCCTCCCACCACCACACAGAACCCAAAACCTAATCAGATCTGCAACACAGTCTTGAACCTTTCCTCACAAACCCTTAGTCCCACAGAAATATCAGTCCTTTCCAAAGGCCTCAACTTCTGCCCCACTGCCAAATTCAACCATGCAGCACTTGTTAAAGACCTACTCTCCTTCTCCTGGTCCCTACAGTGGAAACACTTTTTCACCACCAACCTGACCAATCAGGCTCAACCAAAGGCCAATATTGAACCTTGCCTAACTCCGTTCACTCCGCTATCCAACGATGATGCACCCCCAGGGCCTCCAAACCACCCCCCGTTAACTTCCCAGAATTTCTAATACTCGAACAAGTCCATAAACCCAACCACCAGGGATGCCCCATTGTGGCCGGTTACTGTGCTCCCCTGAGTGAATCTCTGCTCTCGTAGACCAACACCTTCAACCTATTACCCGGAACCTATCCTCCTATATAAAAGATACCAAACATTTCTTCGACCAACTCTCCACAGTTCCTTTCCCTTTACCACACGGTACCCTGCTCGTCACTATTGATGCACCTCCCTGTACACTAACATTCCTAATGCCCATGGCCTTACTGCTATCGAACACTACCTTTCCAGGCGCCCTGGGCACCCTGTGGATTCCAAACCAACAACCTCCTTTCTCGTCTCCATGACCAACTATATCCTCACCCACAATTACTCCTCCTTTGAAGGCATTGCCTACAAACAAATCTGTGGTATGGCTATGGGCACCTGCATAGCACCATCCTATGCTAACCTATTCATGGGCCATCTAGAGGAATCATTCCTAAAAACCCAGAATCCTAAACCCCTCACCTGGTTCAGATTCATTGATGACATCTTTGCTATCTGGATTGAAGGTGAGGACACCTTATTGAGATTCCTCCAGAACCTCAACAACTTCTCCCCCATTTGCTTCACTTGGTCCTACACAACCCAACAAGCCACCTTCCTAGATGTTGGCCACCACCTCAGAGATGGCTGTATCAGTACCTCCGTCCATATCAGACCTACTAACCACCAGCAATACCTCCACTTCAACAGCTGCCACACATTCCATACCAAGAAGTCCCTTCCTTACAGCCTAGGCACACATGGTTGTTGCATTTGCAGTGACGAGCAGTCCTTTTCTAAATATACCAAGGGTCTCACTGAAGCCTTCACTGACCATAATTACCATCCCATCCTGGTACAAAAACAAATCTCCCGTGCCTTATCTTTCCAGTCTCCCACCACCTCCGAAAGTCCCACAGTCTGGCCACAGAGGAGCATTCCCCTCGTAACTCAGTACCATCCAGGACTGGACCAACTGAATTACATTCTCTGCCAGCGTTTCAATTACCTCTTGTCATGCCCTGAAATGAGAAATGTCCTACCCACTATCCTTCCCACCCCTCCTCCCATGGTATTCCACCGTCCACCCAACCTACACAATATACTGTCCATCCTTACACAACCCCTGCTCCCAATCCCTTACCTCATGGCTCATACCCCTGTAATAGACCTAGATGCAAGACCTGTCCCGTACATCCTCCTACCACCACCCACTCCAGTCCGGTCACTAACATCATCTATCCCATCAAAGGCAGGGCTACCTGTGAAACCAGGCATGTGATTTACAAGTGAACTGCAACCACTGTGCTGTATTCTATGTAGGCATGACAACCAAGAAGCTGTCTGTAAGTATGAACGGCCACCAACAAACTGTGGCCAGGAAACAAGTGGACCATTATGTTGTTGAACACGTTGCCAAACATGATACCCCTCATCTCAATGACTGCTTCACAGCCTTTGCCATACGGATTCTTCACACCAACACCAGCTTTTCTGAACTGCGCAGGTGGGAACTTTCGCTGCAATACATCCTATGTTCCCGTAACCCTCCTGGCCTCAACCTCCGTTAGTCACTGTCCTCACCCATCCAGCCCCCTCCCTGTTCCCATTCCAGCACTACACAGCTGTCATTTCACCGCCACACCTGGTCTTTTAATTTATTTTTATTTCTCTCCTTTTGCTACTTACCCCCTCTCCCCTCCGCACCTTGTCTCCTGCCCTCCGTCTAAACTGCAATACTTCACTGTCCGTCACTCCCACCATACTATCCCTCCCCTCCCCGCCCCAGCCTCCTCCTTACTCCCACCCAGTCGCCACTCCCATCACACACTGGTGCTGCTGCTGCTGCTCACAGTGTAGTTTCAGCTCTATGAGACTGCAGACGTGTGTGCAAGTTGCGTTTGCGTGAGTGTGTGTGTGTGTGTGTGTGTGTGTGTGCATGTGTGTCTACTGCTGACAAAGGCCTTAATGGCCAAAAGCTATGTGTGTGTGAATCTTTTTATTGTGCTTATTGCAACTCAGCATCTCCACTATATGGTAAGTGGCAACTTTTCTTCTCTGGTATTGATACTGGAGTTATGTTATATAACCATTTGCCTTCTTACCTAAAATGCATACAAACATTAAATGCATTTAAAATACAGTTAAAACAGTTCTTGCTTGACCACTGCTTCTATTCTTTGCCTGAATGTATGGAACATCATAATAAGTAAACCTCATTTACCAAATTTAATTGTCAATTCATAATGTAGTTTACATTGTGCTTATCATGTCATCTCACTTAATAACTGCTACTATCACATGTAGAAGCAAAGTAGTACACCAACCTACACTGTTATGCATTTTGATTATGTCAACAATGTAGTCAAAATGACTACTGTATTGTAAATTAACTAGGCTTACCACTGTCCTATGTCACATGTAAAAACAGTGTACTAAAATGATTCTTGGACGAAAACAATAAACACTTCATGCATGTTTGGAGATGATGACAGACTCTCCATTCATTCATTGATTCCATAAATCCCATAGTGATGGAGAGCTTTCAGAGGCAAACTGCTTGCAATGGCTGCTTCTACATGTCAATGTGTAATTCAGTTTGTGTTGAGTACACTAACAACAAATTATAACCAGTGCAATGCACCATAAATGAATTATGCCAATGGGACAGAAATTGGTAGATGTGATGTACATGAATGGATAAATAGATGATTACAATTTCAGAAAAGTTGGATGATTTACTGAAGAGAAAGAGCTTCACAAAGAAAGAACAAGTCATCAATGCATTGGTACACCGTCTCCCTTATGCAAGCAGTTATTCACCTTGGGATTGATTGATAGTTTTGCTGCATGTCCTCCTGACAGATATCATGCTGGATTCTGTCACACTGGTGCGTTAGATCATCAAAATCCCAAGATTGGAGTCTTTCATCATGGAGAGCCCCATCCATAATGCTACAAATATTCTCAGTTGGGGAGATATCTGCCAACATTGCTGGTCGAGGTAGGATTTAGCAAGTGCAAAGAGAAGCAGTAAAAACTTTCACTATGTACAGGCAGGCTTTATATTCCTGAAATGTAAGCTGAGAATAGCTTGCCATGAAGGGCAACAAAATAGGGTGTAGAACATCAGCAATGTCCTTCCTGCTGTACTGTAAGGGATCAGCAGTCAGATTGGTATCCCACCACCATCTGGGGCGTCTCCAGATACGTCTTTGCTGATCATCAGGGCTCAATTCAAAGTGGGGCTTATTACTGAAGACAATTATTGGCCAGTCACTGAGATTCCATGCTGAAGTCATGTCTGGAGACACTCTGGACAGCAATAGGATACTATCCTGATTGTCACCCATCATATGGCCTGACAACTGGAAGAGATGGAAGGTGTGCCATTTCTTTTCAAAGCAGGGCTCCTTTGGTCATCCACAGCACCGTTACATTACAGTGATACACTGACAATATCTGACTAACTACTTCGTTGACCTTCATGACAAGCCATCCTCAGCTTACATTTCAGAAACACGATGTCCACCCACATAAGGGGAGAGTTTCTACTGTTGGTCTTTGTGACTTGGCCATCTCTCCCCAACTGAGAACATTTGGAGCATTAAGGGCAGGACCCACCCCAACCAGCTTTGGATTTTGATTATCTGAAGTGCCAATTGGATAGAATTTGGTACAATATCCCTCTGGAGGGCATCCAATGATTCTGTCAATCAATACCAAGCTAAACACGTGCTCGCATAAAAACCAGAGGACCAGTACATTATTGACTTGCTTTATTTATTAAGCTCTTTCTCGTGAATAAATCATTCAATTTTTCTGAAAGTGTTACTCATTTGTTTATCTGTATACATGCATCACATCTACTGATTTCCATCCTGTTTGGGTAATGCTATCATGTTGCATTATATCAGGAGAAACAGCACTTTGAAATAGTCCTGTTGCACTTGTAAACTGCTCAGCTGCTGCTTTTTCAGCTAATACTTCAAACAATTTATGTGATTTTACATAAAATGCTATAATATAACTATACACTGGCAAACTCAAGATTATTGATACAAACTTTAGAGTTAAGTGACATTTTGACAGCTGAATCCAGATATTCTGTTAAAGTAGGACAGCCTTGCTAATAAAGTTTTCTTATACATCATTTTTAAGTATCTGGATATACAGGGTGAGTCATCTAACATTACTGCTGGATATATTTCGTAAATCACATCAAATACTGATGAACCGATTCCACAGACCGAACGTGACGAGAGGGGCTAGTGTAACTGTTTAATACAAACCATACAAAAATGCACGGAAGTATATTTTTTAACACAAACCTACGTTTTTTTAAATGGAACCACGTTAGTTTTGTTAGCACATCTGAACATATAAAAAAATACGTAATCAGTGCCATTTGTTGCACTGTAAAATGTTAATTACATCCAGAGATATTGTAACCTAAAGTTGACGCTTGAAACCTCCGACGTTCAGTTGCGTGTTGTAACAAACACGGGCCACGGTCGGTGAGCAGCATCTGCAGGGACATGTTTACGATGATGACCGTGTTTACGAATGTGGCTGTAGTGCACTGTTGTGGTTTGGTCTAGCTGTCGCAGTGTCCGCATGTAGCGCTTGCTGCTATTGTTAGTCTGCATTCGTCTCCGCACGCAGACCAACTGTAGTACACCGTTTTACCAGACGTCTGTGATAATGTAGTGTTGTAGGAACTGTGACCATGGTGTATTCGAACTCTGAAAAGGTGGGGATGATACTCATCTATGACGAGTGTCAACTAAATGCAGCTGGAGCCTGCAGGGTGTATGCAGAACGGTACCCGGACAGAGAGCATCCAACGTGCCGCACATTGCAAAACATCTACCGCCAACTGTGTGCAACAGGTATGGTCGTAGCACGCAAACGGGTTCGTAACAGGCCCATCACAAGAGAAGCGGGTGCAGTTGGTGTGTTAGCTGCTGTTGCCATGAACCCACACATGAGTACACGGGACATTGCGAGAGCCGATGGACTGAGTCAAAGTAGTGTCATGCGCATACTGCATTGTCACCGCTTTCACCCGTTTCATGTGTCGCTACATCAGCAATTACATGGTGGTGACTTTAATCATCGAGTGCAATTCTGTCAATGGGCATTAACAGAGAATGCGTTGCAGTTCTACCTGTTTACCGATGAAGCAGGTTTCACAAACCACGGGGCAGTGAATCTACGGAACATGCATTACTGGTCCGTGGACAATCCTCGCTGGCTCAGACAGGTAGAGCGACAGCGAGCCTGGACTGTAAATGTATGGTGCGGAATCATTGGCGACCACCTCATTGGTCCTCACTTCACTGCAGGGGCCCAAACAGCTGCAACATACATCGCGTTTCTACAGAATGATCTGTCAACGTTGCTCGAAAATGTCCCACTGGAAACGCGTTGACGTATGTGGTATCAGCATGATGGTGCACCTGCACATTCCGCAATTAACACTAGGCTGACCCTCGACAGGATGTTCGACGGGCGTTTCATAGGACGTGGAGGACGCATAAATTGGCCAGCCTCTTCTCCTGATCTTACACCTCTGGACTTCTTCCTGGGGGGTACGTTAAAGGAGAATGTGTACCGTGATGTGCCTACAACCCCAGAGGATATGAAACAAGGTATTGTGGCAGCCTGCAGCGACATTACACCAGATGTACTGCGGCGTGTACGACATTCATTATGCCAGAGATTGCAATTGTGTGCAGCAAATGATGGCCACCACATTGAACATCTATTGGCCTGACATGTCGGGACACACACTATTCCACTCCGTAATTGAAAACAGAAACCACGTGTGTACGTGTACCTCACCCCTCATGGTAATGTACATGTGCGTCAGTGAAAAAGACCAATAAAAAGGTGTTAGCATGTGGACGTAATGTTCTGTTCCAGTCTCTTCTGTACCTAAGGTCCATCACCATTCCCTTTGGATCCCTACGTAATTCTGTGCTCTCTGATACACACGATCGAACAGCGGAGGAGTGGTACTCAAGCGTCAACTTTAAGTTACAATATCTCCGGATGTAATTAATATTTTACAGTGCAACAAATGGCACTGATTACGTATTTGTTTATATGTTCAGACGTGCTAACAAAACTAACGGGGCTCCATTTAAAAAAACGTAGGTTTGTGTTAAAAAACATACTTCCGTGCATTTTTTATGGTTTGTATTAACCAATTACACTAGCCCCTCTCCTCACGTTCGGTCTGTGGAATCGATTCGTCAGTATTTGATGTGGTTTACGAAATATATCCAGCAGTAATGGTAGGTGACTCACCCTGTATTTACTGCCTGGTGCCTGTATCAGCAATTTGTTTAAGACTTTTTGAAAATCTGTTCTGAACCAGAGGTAGGATCATACATTTCAAATTTAAATTATTCTAGTATTGTGGGTGTGACTTTCACAGTTCATCTTAACTTCATTCTTACACAAATACCGTCAGGAATAGTATGTACTGGTATGTAAGCGTAAGAATCCTTACATAACTGAAGAGGATTCTGCAAGATGATTAATTATCAATTTTACACAATATGCTATACACTTCTGTAGAATAAGCAGAACAATTGAAAACCCAGGGTGGAATATCAACAACATGGAAAGAACAGACTACTACCCACAATAGAGAAGAGGCATTGAACTGCAGACAGGCACATTAAAAAAGCTGCTAAAATATTAAAGCTTTTAAAAATAGTCCTCCTCCTGCAACAGGAAATTCACACACAGTCACATACACACTCAGACATATATAGCCACTGTCTCTAAGTCTTACTGTGACTGGATCTCCACACATTAATTATTTGTACTATGTCTTATTAGAACTCTTATTGCTCGATGAATTTTAAAGCAATTTATTTTGGGGCCATGTAGACTGTCAGAACCGCTATTTTGCATGCTTCCAAGTCTTTTACTGAAGCAACAGCACTAAGAGTGCTGTTCTGTGCAGTATTCATTTACATCTAGGCATTGGGACTCTCTTCCATTGTTTTGTATACATGGTGGCTCCTCTTTTCTCATATCACACAAAGTAATGTTAAATACAGTTGTATCCCTCTAGGTGCATAGGTTTGATTTCTGGGACTTCCAAACGATGTTCTGTTATGCACAGCTCATCTGCAGAAACGCCTTAGATTTTTAAATATCTTGTAATGCTATGAGAAGTTCATATATATTATTTAACTAATTTTTTTCTGTTTTAGTTGAAAAGTTTTAATGTATTACGTTTATTACTATTGTGCAGTCAAAACTGCCATTATTTTTTGTTTCTCTGCTGATTTTTGTAACTGTGTCTGTAGTCATTCAGCAACTCTGTTTTTCAGGAACTTTTACCTTAAAAATGGGCAAATGAAAATATTGGAAACCACTGGAGAGATAGTGCTCTGATTACAGTGAATACTTCTGGAAATTGGTCATGCAAGTAACCTTTGGCTGAAAATACTAAAATGTAAACCATGTGGGCAACTCGGGTGTTAATCATGCAGACAATCAGTATCATACCAAAGATGAAAGAGCGTCATTAATATTTGTCAGTGAGCAGAATGGCAGATATATTTACTGAGAAATCAATAAAAAAGGGGCTGGCATTCTAAAATTATATAAAATAACCATCAAATGTCTGACTTTGGCTGCAAGTGTAACAGAATATATTTCTAAACCCCACTGTCTTTCATGAAACAGGTGTGAACACCCATAATAAATACTTTCTCTGACTGTGAAGGTCCAATGGTAGTAATGAAACATCCCCACCAATCAGTTTTAGCTATTAAAGGAAAAATACAATTCAAAGGTACAATTTCACAGAATCATAAATACTGGCTCAGTTATACAATTCAGTTGAGACAAAACATCTGACGGAGGAATCTGGGTAATTTTGGAGGGAAACAAGATAGGAACAGGTGTGGGATGATTTTGAGAAAACTAAACAATAGTTAAGGAAAGAAATACTTGATAGTTACAAGTTTATTTACAGGCTGCATATGGGTGAATATTAACTATTCTATAATTTTCAATTTCACATATACATCTGCATACATACTCCACAAGCCACCACATGGTGCACGTCACAGGGTACTCTGCACCACTACTAGTCATTTCCTTTCCTGTTCCACTTGCAAACAGAGAGAGGGAAAGTGACTTGTCTACATGCCCTTATATAATCCCTAATCTACCTTTGTGGTCCTTACGGGAAATGTACACTGGCAGCAGTAAAATTGTCCTGCGACCAGCCTCAAACAGTAGCCCCCAAAATTTTCTCAATAATGCTCCTTGAAAAGAACATTGCCTTTCCTCCACTGACTCCCATTTGAGTTCTCCAAGCATCTCCATAATACTTGTGTGTTGTTTGAACTAACTGGGAACAAATCTAGGAGGCCACCTCCGAATTGCTTCAATGTATTTCTTTAGTCTAACGTGGTGTGGATCCTAAACACTCAAACTGTACTCAACAATTGGTCCATTAGTGCCCTATATGTGGTCTCCTTTACATATGAATCACACCTTCATAAAATTCTTCCAAAAAACTGAAATCAAGCATTCGCCTTCCCTACTAGAATCCTTACACGCTCAAGCACATTCCTTTTCATATAGCTTTGCGGCATAATGCCTAGATATTTAATCAATGTGCATGTGTCAAGTAGCACATTACTGATGCTGTTTTCAAACATCACATACACCCCCCCCCCCCTTTTTGTCTACCACCTGCAATACCTTGCATTTTTCCACATTTATAGCTAGCTACTATTCTTCACATCAACTAGAAATTTTTCCAGAGTAATCCTGTATCTTCTTAAAGTAACTCAATGCCGACACCTTCCCATACACCACTGCATCATCAGCAAACAATCAGAGATTGCTGCTCACCCTATTGGCCAGATCAATTATGTATATAAATACAACAGTGGTCCTGTCACGTTTCCCTGGGGCACTCTTGATGATATCCTTGTCTCTGACGAACAGTTACCATCAAGAACAACATACTGCAGTCCATTAATTAACAAGTCTCTGAGCCACTCATATACCTGGGTGCCTATTTCATATTTCATATGCTTGTACCTTTATGAACAGTCAGCAGTGTGGCAGCCATGTCAAATGTTTTATGGAAATCTTTGAATGTGGAACCCACAGTTGCCCTTCACCCATATTTTGCAGAATATCATGTGAGAAAATAAGCTTAGTTTTGCATGAGCAATGCTTTCTGTGGACAGAATCTTTTCCCCCTAAAGGATATTTCTTACATTCGAACAGAGAATGCAGGGTGTACATAAAGTCCGGGACAGTCTCGGAAACTGACATACGGCTGGGAGAGCGGTGTGCTGACCACATGCCCCTCCATATCAGCATCCAGTGACGTCTATGAGCTGAGGATGACTCAGCAGCTGGTTAGTACCGTTGGGCCTTCATGGCCTGTTCAGGAGGAGTTTAGTTTTATAAATTCCAGGAACACTTTAAATTATTTATTGCACAAGAACCAAACATTGCACAGATATCATACGTCATAAGTCATTTTGAAAAGGAACGCTGGAATGTATATTTTTTTTCTTTCTTTATTTTTTTTTTTCCATGTATATCACCACAGCATAGTTTGGTTATTTGCTGACAGTCAGCACTAGTCACAAACATGGCGAGTTCAGATGCAGAGCGAACTTTCTGTGTGTTGGAGTTTAACATCAATGGATGTTTAGAACCAAGTACGGCAAGAAACCACCAACAAGGAAGGCCATTCACCACTGGCACAACAAGTTTGTTACATTGGGTTGCTTTGCCCAGCAAAGAGAAGCGGTCATCCCAATGTGAGTGAAGTGAATGTGGAGCATGTACAAGAGACATTCATAAGGAGTCCAAAGAAATCGGTGCATCGTGCATCCCGTGAACTCGAAATGGCTCCAATGACAGTGTGGAAAGTCCTGTGACAGAAGCTGTCTATGAAACCATTCAAGTTGGAACTAGTGCAGAAACTCACTGATGACAACAAAGATGAGTGTTTTGAGTTTTGTTCGCAGTTGCAGCAATTGAATGAGGATGGGGATGGCATTGTTCATCACTTAATTTTTAGTGAAAGTGAACAGGCATAATTTTCGAATCTGGGGTACAAAGTATCCACACGAATGTATTGAATTTGAGCGTGATTCCCCTAAGGTAAATGTTTCTTGTGCCTTGTCACATTGAAAACTGTACGAGCCATTCTTCTTCGCCGAGAACACTGCCACTGGATATTCCTACTTGGACATGTTGGAGCAATGGCTGATTTCTCAAATGCAATCGGACTCTCTATTCATGTTTCAGCAGGATGGGGCTCCACCCCATTTTCATCGTTCATGGGTACTTGAACACGGAGCTGCCACATCAATGGATCAGCCGTGCTACAGAAGGGGACAGCTGTTTCATGAAATGGCCTCCCCTATCACCTGATCTCGCCCCATGCAACTTTTTTCTGTGGGAACACATTAAAGATCTGGTTTATGTACCGCTGCTACCACTTGATGTAGCAAAGCTCCAGGAGAATATGGGAACCGACTGCCACAGTTGACGATGCCCTGCTATGACAGGTATGGCAAGAATCTGATTACTGTACTGACATCTGCTGGGTCACTCATGGTTTGCATATTGAATGATTGTAAAAAAATTTCAGAGTTTCTCTTCAAAATGCAATATGTATGACATCTGTACAATGTTTAGTTCTTGTGCAATAAATAACTGAAAGTGTTCCAGGACTTGATGTGCATCCTTTATGTGCAACAATTCTGCAGCAAACCGATGTTAAGGATATCGAACTATAATTATGCAGGTCCATTCTTTTACCATCCTTACATGCAGGAGTCACCTTGTGCTTTTGTCCAGTTGCTTGGGACTTTGTGCTGGCAAGAGATTTGCAATAAATGCAGGCTACGTAAGGGGCCAGTGCTGTAGAGCACTCTTTGTAAAACCAAATTGGGATTTTATAAAGGATGTCAGAAGTATATATGGAAACATAACTAACACACCTACGTAATTAGATTCAGAAACAGAGAATGGTAAATTAAACACGGTGTCAACATAATATCACTATACAATAGAGACAATGAAGTGCAAAACACTAGATTCTGCTTATATTATGAGCAGGAAGAAAGGTAATTAATGTAGATTTTTTCTGAGTTTATACTTTCTCCCAGTTTGAGTTTGTACTTTCTCCTAGTTAAGGAAAAAGCAATATATTTATTAGATAGTCAAAAATTATGAAACAGATGGATTTGTACTCACCATAAAGAGGACACACTGAGTTGAAGCCAGGCAAGCTGTCAACCAAAGCCTTCTTCAGAAAAGATAGGAAAACACACAGACATTCACACAAGTAGTCATACCACATACACACATGACAGTTATCTTTGTCCTCTCTTGCTGGGCTGCAACTTTTGGAGAGGGGTGAGAAGAGCACTATCTGACAAATCATGTAGGGACTTAGTGTAACAGTCTTTTTGTTGTGCCTATGTGCAACTTAATGTGTCATCTTTACAATGAGTAGCAATCTATCCTTTTCATAATCATTGATATTCCAACCTGGACTTTCCATTGTTTGATATTTATCAGATAGGTTTCTTGCATTATCACCATAGTGTAATTTTTTATGTCCACACATGTACTACATTAACAGCCATTACTTGTACTTCATAAGTCACTTTACAAGTGTCAGATTAAGCCAGCACTGGGCACCTAGAAAGTGTTATGGAGAGGTCTTTGGTTTACTTTATGCCTCAAAATTTAGGATATAAAATAAAACGCCACTTTACTTTAGTGTCAAAATGATATGTACATTTTCTCGTGTTATGATCATACAAACATTACAAAAAAAATTCTTTTCACACCATGAGAAAATATAACATTTTTCATACAGATTCGCTTCATTAAATTTGTGCAGAATAATAAAGCTGTCACGGTGATTGGAATGAGACTATCATCAAGAATCAGAAATTAAATTTAAGAAAATTATATTTATAAGTAAATTAAATGTATAAAAATAAGGAACACAATCATTTTAATAATGGTTTCCTCAAAATCACCACTTTGTAACTACTGAACATGTAAGCTTTAGTTTACAAGCCTAGAGCCTTATCCATTATGCTACAGAGCTAGTGGGGAAACTCATGTTTTTAATAGTTTAGTGCCTCACAAGAAGTTATTTTTGTAAAAATTTTGTAAATAATGGTGCACCAGAATGGATAGCTGCATGGTGTGAAACCTGGCACCCAATGCTACATTACTATGTGAGTGGTTTCAAAAAGTCAGTCTGGTGTCACAGTGGCAAATAAATATTTACCAAATTCAGAAGTAAATCAATTGTAATGATAACATTTTATCGTCATATTATATGCCAATAATTGATATGTGCATTGTTATATTGTTGTTGTTGTCTTCAGTCCTGAGACTGGTTTGATGCAGCTCTCCATGCTACTCTATCCTGTGCAAGCTTCTTCATCTCCCAGTACCTGCTGCAACCTACATCCTTCTGAATCTGCTTAGTGTATTGATCTCTTGGTCTCCCTCTACGATTTTTACCCTCCACGCTGCCCTCCAATGCTAAATTTGTGATCCCTCGATGCCTCAGAACATGTCCTACCAACCGATCCCTTCTTCTAGTCAAGTTGTGCCACAAACTTCTCTTCTCCCCAATCCTATTCAATACTTCCTCATTAGTTATGTGATCTACCCATCTAATTTTCAGCATTCTTCTGTAGCACCACATTTCGAAAGCTTCTATTCTCTTCTTGTCCAAACTAGTTATCGTCCATGTCTCACTTCCATACATGGCTACACTCCATACAAATACTTTCAGAAACGACTTCCTAACACCTAAATCTATATTCGATGTTAACAAATTTCTCTTCTTGAGAAACGCTTTCCTTGCCATTGCCAATCTACATTTTATATCCTCTCTACTACGACCATCATTGGTTATTTTACTCCCTAAATAGCAAAACTCCTTTACTACTTTAAGTGTCTCATTTCCTAATCTAATTCCCTCAGCATCACCCGACTTAATTTGACTACAGTCCATTATCCTCGTTTTGCTTTTGTTGATGTTCATCTTATATCCTCCTTTCAAGACACTGTCCATTCCGTTCAACTGCTCTTCCAAGTCCTTTGCTGTCTCTGACAGAATTACAATGTCATCGGCGAACCTCAAAGTTTTTACTACTTCTCCATGAATTTTAATACCTACTCCGAATTTTTCTTTTGTTTCCTTTACTGCTTGCTCAATATACAGATTGAATAACATCGGGGAGAGGCTACAACCCTGTCTCACTCCTTTCCCAACCACTGCTTCCCTTTCATGCCCCTCGACTCTTATAACTGCCATCTGGTTTCTGTACAAATTGTAAATAGCCTTTCGCTCCCTGTATTTTACCCCTGCCACCTTCAGATTTTGAAAGAGAGTATTCCAGTCAACATTGTCAAAAGCTTTCTCTAAGTCTACAAATGCTAGAAACGTAGGTTTGCCTTTTCTTAATCTTTCTTCCAAGATAAGTCGTAAAGTCAGTATTGCCTCACGTGTTCCAACATTTCTACGGAATCCAAACTGATCTTCCCCGAGGTCGGCTTCTACCAGTTTTTCCATTCGTCTGTAAAGAATTCGCGTTAGTATTTTGCAGCTGTGACTTATTAAACTGATAGTTCGGTAACTTTCACATCTGTCAACACCTGCTTTCTTTGGGATTGGAATTATTATATTCTTCTTAAAGTCTGAGGGTATTTCGCTTGTCTCATACATCGTGCTCACCAGATGGTAGAGTTTTGTCATGACTGGCTCTCCTGAGGCCATCAGTAGTTCTAATGGAATGTTGTCTACTCCCGGGGCCTTGTTTTGACTCAGGTCTTTCAGTGCTCTGTCAAACTCTTCACGCAGTATCTTATCTCCCATTTCATCTTCATCTACATCCTCTTCCATTTCCATAATATTGTCCTCAAGTACATCGCCCTTGTATAAACCCTCTATATACTCCTTCCACCTTTCTGCTTTCCCTTCTTTGCTTAGAACTGGGTTGCCATCTGAGCTCTTGATATTCATACAAGTGGTTCTCTTCTCTCCAAAGGTCTCTTTAATTTTCCTGTAGGCAGTATCTATCTTACCCCCAGTGAGACAAGCCTCTACATCCTTACATTTGTCCTCTAGCCATCCCTGCTTAGCCATTTTGCACTTCCTGTCGATATCATTTTTGAGACGTTTGTATTCCTTTTTGACTGCTTCATTTACTGCATTTTTATATTTTCTCCTTTCATCAATTAAATCCAAATTTCTTCTGTTACCCAAGGATTTCTATTAGCCCGCGTCTTTTTACCTACTTGATCCTCTGCTGCCTTCACCACTTCATCCCTCAAAGCTACCCATTCTTCTTCTACTGTATTTCTTTCCCCCATTCCTGTCAATTGTTCCCTAATGCTCTCCCTGAAACTCTCTACAACCTCTGGTTCTTTCAGTTTATCCAGGTCCCATCTCCTTAAATTCCCACCTTTTTGCAGTTTCTTCAGTTTCAATCTGCAGTTCATAACCAATAGATTGTGGTCAGAATCTACATCTGCCCCAGGAAATGTCTTACAATTTAAAACCTGGTTCCTAAATCTCTGTCTTACCATTATATAATCTATCTGAAACCTGTCAGTATCTCCAGGCTTCTTCCATGTATACAGCCTCCTTTCATGATTCTTGAACCAAGTGTTAGCTATGATTAAGTTATGCTCTGTGCAAAATTCTACAAGGCGGCTTCCTCTTTCATTCCTTCCTCCCAATCCATATTCACCTACTATGTTTCCTTCTCTCCCTTTTCCTACTGACGAATTCCAGTCACCCATGACTATTAAATTTTCGTCTCCCTTCACTACCTGAATAATTTCTTTTATCTCGTCATACATTTCATCTATTTCTTCATCATCTGCAGAGCTAGTTGGCATATAAACTTGTACTACTGTAGTAGGCATGGGCTTTGTGTCTATCTTGGCCACAATAATGCGTTCACTATGCTGTTTGTAGTAGCTAACCCGCACTCCTATTTTTTTATTCATTATTAAACCTACTCCTGCATTACCCCTATTTGATTTTGTATTTATAACCCTGTAATCACCTGACCAAAAGTCTTGTTCCTCCCGCCACCGAACTTCACTAATTCCCACTATATCTAACTTTAACCTATCCATCTCCCTTTTTAAATTTTCTAACCTACCTGCCCGATTAAGGGATCTGACATTCCACGCTCCGATCCGTAGAACGCCAGTTTTCTTTCTCCTGATAACGACGTCCTCTTGAGTAGTCCCCGCCAGGAGATCCGAATGGGGGACTATTTTACCTCTGGAATATTTTACCCAAGAGGATGCCATCATCATTTAATCATACAGTAGAGCTGCATGTCCTCGGGAAAAATTACGGCTGTAGTTTCCCCTTGCTTTCAGCCGTTCGCAGTACCAGCACAGCAAGGCCGTTTTGGTTAATGTTACAAGGCCAGATCAGTCAATCATCCAGACTGTTGCCCCTGCAACTACTGAAAAGGCTGCTGCCCCTCTTCAGGAACCACATGTTTGTCTGGCCTCCTCCGTTGTGGTTGCACCTACGGTACGGCCATCTGTATCGCTGAGGCACGCAAGCCTGCCCACCAACGGCAAGGTCCATGGTTCATGGGGGGGGCATTGTTATATATGTTGCACATATATACAATTTTTTTTATCCTTACCTGTTCTTAAACAGTAGTATTGTATCCTTTTAGTCCACAGTGGCTGACAAAGAAGCAATGACACAACAGAAATGCAGTAACTATGAAACTAACATGTTATAGAACAATAGTCCACCAACAGCCTTCACTCTATACGGCTCATATCAAAAGTATTGTAAGAAAAAGATATATTGTAGAAAGAATGAATGAATGTAATAGTAGACTTACAAAAATAAATACAGCAACCATTAATCACTTTCTTATTGGTAATCAATACAGCCCCATTCTGAATGACTGAGTACTTACAACCAGCTTGTATTACATTAGGGAATTCCCCTTTAAGGTCAATGGTGTTGTCAGCTTATGACACATAACATATGGTGTTGCCAGCGTTCGCTTTTAAATATGAGCTAAAATTTTACTACTCATCATTGATTTATATACCATCATCTTTTCATTGGATGGCAGGTAGAATACCATTCATACTGTATTTTATGGACTATAAGACCTCCAAAATTCAGGTGTATCTTATACTCAAAATTAATATAAAAATTTCCAGTGCTTCATTTAAAATTCCAGCCAGTCTTAAAAATGGCCGTATATTCAACACCGTGGCGAACCTCTCTCTGTCTGGCAATCTGAATTCAGCTGGCAGTAGCAGTGCACCGACATGACAAACGTGAGTTGTAGGGTTCACAGGGTTGCTAACACTGTCCGCCTCCCTCCCCGCCATTGAAAACACAGAACACTGTCTAGCCTATGATGCGTCATTGTAGTCTACAGTGCCAGTGAACTTAAATTGAAAGTGATTTGTGTTATCAGTAAGAGTACACCATTTTTGTTAGTAGCAAGCTTCATAATTGAAATAAATAAAAGGTATACACATGATGCAGGCTATAAATTGAAAGTAGTAGTATAAGCAGAAGAACATGGAAACAGAGCAGCTGAGTGGCATTTAGGCCCTCTACTAACAGGAAAAACCATTCACAATAGGTGGGATAGTAAAGAAGAACTGAAAAAAAAAGAGGACTAAATATGCAAAACTAGAAGATGACTTATTGAATTGGATTCAAGGACACCATACAAAATGGCACTGAATCAATACAAAAATGATTCAAATACATGCTCATAAGCTAGAGGTACAGTGGAACTCAACAGATTTTAAGGGTGGAGTTGGTTGGTGCTACAGGTTTATGGAGCATCATGGACTTAGTGTGCGAACCAAAACAAAAATATCTCAGAAAATGCCACAAAAGTATGAAGAGAAAATATTATCTTTCTATCACTTTATTTTTCTACACTGAAAGAAAACCAGTGTGGAACTAAGCCAAATAGAGAATATGGATGAAACTCCTCTGACTTTTGATGTGCTGAGTTAACAGGAAAGATGCTAAAACTGCAAGTATAAAAACCAGTGGACATGAAAAAATCCACTACACTGTTGTCTTTTCATGTTGTGCTGACGGAACTAAACTTAATCCAATGACCATTTTCAAGTGCAAAACAATGTCAAAATCTTTTGAAGCACCAGCAGGTGATGTTGTTTATGTGCATGACAAGGGTTGAATGGACAAGGTTGGTATGAAATTATGGATTAAAGGAGTGTGGGAGAGAAGGAAAGGTGCTTTATTGAAGAAGAGTTCTCTTCTCGTGCTAGATCAGTTTAGTAGCCATTTGAAAAATCCTTTGGAAGAGAAACTGAGACAGGGAAATACAGAGCTTGCTGTTATTCCAGGAGGACTTACTACACAATTGCAACCTCTTGATGTCTCAGTAAATAAACCATTTAAAGTGTATACAAGTGACAAATGGAACAAATGGATGATGGATGAAACCCAAAATGAATTCACGCCGAAGGTAGTTTTAAAATGACCTACAATCAAATAAGTTTGTCAGTGGATAAAACAGGCATGGTCTAGAGTGAGAGAAGACATTATTGTTCAGTCTTTCAAGAAGTGTGTCATAAGTAATGCTCTCAATGGCTGTGAAGACCATCTTATATATGAAGAGGACAGCTATGATGATGAAGAGGAAGAAGAAGAAAGTTCAGATGGCGATTTTCGGGGATTTTAAAAGTCAGTTCAGTTCTATAGAGTACAATTTTTTTTTTCAGTGTGGCTTTGCAATCTAATTATAAAAATGGTGAAAAATGTTATTTTTTAAAATTGCTTAAAAATTAAAGTGTGTCTTATAGTCCGTAAAAAATTTACGGTAACTTGACAGATTTTTTTTTGCACCCGGACACGGGACCCCCTAATGTGTGAAGTCCATAGCTTTTACTAACTCTTGCTATGTGGCTAATCTGGCTCTGCACTTCACAAAGAGTTAAAGCTGATGACTGTACCTGACAAGTGTGGTTGATGTCATGAAGGTAGTCCAAAACTGTGGCCAGCAGCTGCTGGTCTTTCTCCCAGCACCGGTGTATGAACATAAAACATGTTAGCTGCATTACCCATCCTTAAACAATATAAATGAAACATTTGTAACTAGCCATAAGTGAAAATGGCTTACATTAAATTAAACAGCACATGATAAATTAGCACTAGCTTCTACCATAATTTCCTGCAATACACTATTTCTTTTAAACAGGTGACATAAACAAATAGAAAGATAACAATGCAAAAAAAAATACTACCAGTATTATGCAAATAACATTGACTTGTAATCTTCCATTGTTGTTTTAGAATAGCAACACAATACCTATTTGTTAATTATTGCTTTAGCTAACACAGTGATAAGTTGTGTTGTAATACATCCAAGTGAACAGCAATGAAATAAAATAAACAGCAAGCTAGGTGAGGAAAAAGTTATGATTCCTGGGAAAAAAGCACCAGATTCCAAATTAGAAGCACAATCCAACAATGAGGCAGCTGTCTAGAAGATAATTAGTAATCGAATAAGTGTTTTACTGGGATCTGATGTAAATGCACTGTTTCATGCTCTGAATGGATCATTATTGAGGGGTAACACTTGTACATGGCAACAGAGTGATAAAATGAAAGTTTGTATAATCATTGTTTAATTAAACAATGATTATTATTGTTTAATTAAACTCTTGGTAACATTTAGGCAGGTATTCTTTGCACGCGTACAACGTACACTGTGTGCCCACTCAAAAATCGGTGCATCCACTCGAGGGTTAATAAATATTGAAAGTTATTGTTTATAAACATGTATTATGATTACATTACATTAGATGTTTTGTTCACTCCATAGCCTAATAGTGAGCAGGCCGTTGTAGCCGAGTGGTTCTAAGCACTTCAGTCCAGAACCGCGCGACTGCTACGGTTGCAGGTTCGAATCCTATGTCGGGCATGGATGTGTGTGATGTCCTTAGATTAGTTAGGTTTAAGTAGTTCTAGGGGACTGATGACCTCAGATGTGAAGTCCCATAGTGCTCAGAACCATTTTAACCATTTGAAGCCAACAGTGGTGTTATCCTTTCAGTTGTGAAAGATGTCAAATACATCACATGGAACACAGACCGATGAACTGACATACACTGTCCAACACAAGACATGATGCTACATGTGGCATTACAGATGTATGACACAATAAAGATAGTACGTACGTGGAGCAGATACATATGTGGAATCATTCTAGCAATGATACAGGCCACAAATGGTGAAATCTACTGATGTAAGCAACTTTTTTTTTTATGACCTGAAGCAAGGGAATGTGTGTTTCAGAAATGGCAAAGTTGAATGGCTGCCTGTGTACTACTGTTGTGAGTGTCTACAGAAAATGGTTGAGGGACAGTGAAACCATGAGTAAGTGATAAGGCCTTGGACATCCACATCTCATCACAGGATGTGTAAGTCATACAAATTGTGGCAGATCTGATAACAGAGAACAATGCCGTTGCAGACACACTGTTGCAGAGCACACCGTACAGTGCACTTTGTTGATCACGGCACTCCACAGCGGACGACCCCTACACATTCTCACACTGATCCGACTTTATCAGTTACATTGCAATGGGCACAGAATCACTGAGAATAGATGGTGGATCAATGGAATCATGTCATCTGTTTCTTGTTGTGCCATGTCAATGGTCATTTCTGGATACACCGTCATCCAGGTGGACGGCTGCTCGAAAGATGTACTGTGCTATGTTCACAGGAAAGAGGGGACCGCTCTCCTGGGATTCTGTGGGACTCACGGTAGTAATCAAAGGCACTATGACAGGTGTGCACTACACAAATGTTATTCCTGGCCATTTGCATCTCTTCATGCTCGATGTCCCCCGAGACTGTGATGGCGTTTTCCAGCAGGATAAATGTCTGTGTCACAAAACCAGGATTGAGCTACAGTGGTTTGAGAAGCACAATAATGAGCTTCTGTCTCAGGTACCAAATTAGCTCAACCTGAGCCTGACAGAATGTGACACTGACGAGCGGCAGCTCTGTGCCCACAAACCACTGACCTGTAATTTATGACTGAGCAATGTCTGGTGCCAAATACCTCCACAAACCTACTGAGGACATGACGACTATGTGTCATGCAGACTTGCTACAGTATTGTGTTCCAAAGATGGACCAATAAAACGTGTGGTCAAAATGTGTTGGCTCATTGGTGTACTTTGTGCAAGTTATTTTGAATAGCTTAAACCTTCATTCAACTTAAGCTCACTGAATTAGTCTTAACAGTATAACATAAAGCTGCAATGTCAATAGTGGACCTATTGTGTTATTAATTGTACTGTATTATGTAGTTGATCTTGTCTGTTGGTGCAAAGGCCTAACAGCAAGAAAATTATTATTTTCATATGGAAAAAGTCAAAAGAATACATCTGATTTTTATTTCCTGAGTAATACAATAGTTGCCATACATAGTGCTCAAATAGTTAATAAACTGTTACAGCCCAGAATTGTCACAGGGAAAAAGACCAATAATGTGAATCATATTACTTTATGCAAAATGGACAAAAATAAAATATTATGACTGGTCGTGTCATGTGCCTTAATCCTTAATGTTCGTGTCAACTGCTGTCAATCGCTAAGAGACTCATAATTGAAGTAAAAGGACATGGCAACCAATAAATCATGGATTCTACTTTTAAATCACTGACCAGTGATAGACAAACTTTGTTTTGTTGCTGACAAATTACAGGAAATCCATGTTGCTACTTCATCATCATCATCATCATCATCATCATCATCATCATCATTTAAGACTGATTATGCAGCGTTCAGTCTGGAGCATAGCCCCCCTTATACAGTTCCTCCATGATCCCCTATTCAGTGCTAACATTGGTGCCTCTTCTGATGATAAACCTATTACTTCAAAATCATTCTTAACCGAATCCAGGTACCTTCTCCTCGGTCTGCCCTGACTCCTCCTACCCTCTACCGCTTAATCCATGAGTCTCTTGGGTAACCTTGCTTCTCCCATGCGTGTAACATGACCCCACCATCTAAGCCTGTTCGCCCTGACTGCTACATCTATAGAGTTCATTCCCAGTTTTTCTTTGATTTCCTCATTGTGGACACCCTCCTGCCATTGTTCCCATCTACTAGTACCTGCAATCATCCTAGCTACTTTCATATCCGTAACCTCAACCTTGTTGATAAGGTAACCTGAATCAACCCAGCTTTCGCTCCCATACAACAAAGTTGGTCGAAAGATTGAACGGTGCACAGATAACTTAGTCTTGGTACTGACTTCCTTCTTGCAGAAGAGAGTAGATCGTAGCTGAGCGCTCACTGCATTAGCTTTGCTACACCTCGCTTCCAGTTCTTTCACTATGTTGGCATCCTGTGAGAATATGCATCCTAAGTACTTGAAACCGTCCACCTGTTCTAACTTTGTTCCTCCTATTTGGCACTCAATCCGTTTATATTTCTTTCCCACTGACATTACTTTCGTTTTGGAGATGCTAATCTTCATACCATAGTCCATTTCTGATCTAGCTCTGAAATATTACTTTGCAAACTTTCAACCGAATCTGCCATCACAACTAAGTCATCCGCATATGCAAGACTGCTTATTTTGTGTTCACATATCTTAATCTCACCCAGCCAGTCTATTGTTTTCAACATATGATCCATAAATAATATGAACAACAGTGGAGACAGGTTGCAGCCTTGTCTTACCCCTGAAACTACTCTGAACCATGAATTCAATTTACCGTCAACTCTAACTGCTGCCTGACTATCCATGTAAAGACCTTTAATTGCTTGCAAAAGTTTGCCTCCTATTCCATAATCTTGTAGAACAGACAATAACTTCCTCCTAGGAACCCGGTCATATGCCTTTCCTAGATCTATAAAGCATAGATACAGTTCCCTGTTCCACTCATAACACTTCTCCATTATTTGCCGTAAGCTAAAGATCTGGTCCTGACAACCTCTAAGAGGCCTAAACCCACATTGATTTTCATCCAATTGGTCCTCAACTAATACTCGCACTTTCCTTTCAACAATACCTGAGAAGATTTTACCCACAACGCTGATTAAAGAGATACCTCTGTAGTTGTTACAATCTTTTCTGTTTCCATGTTTAAAGATTGGTGTGATTACCGCTTTTGTCCAGTCTGATGGAACCTGTCCCGACTCCCAGGCCATTTCAATTATCCTGTGTAGCCATTTAAGACCTGACATTCCACTGTATTTGATGAGTTCCGACTTAATTTCATCCACCCCAGCCGCTTTATTGCACTGCAATCTATTGACCATTTTTTCCACTTCCTCAAATGTGATCCTATTTCCATCACCATTCCTATCCCATTCTACCTCGAAATCTGAAACATCACTGATCGCACTTTCACCTACATTGAGCAACTCTTCAAAATATTCCCTCCATCTGCCCAAGGCATCCACAGGATTCACCAGCAGTTTTCCTGACCTGTCCAAAGTACTTGTCATTTTCTTCTTACCTCCCTTTTGAAGACTGCTAATTACACTCCAGAATGGTTTTCCAGCAGCTTGACCCATAGTCTCCAACCTGTTTCTGAAGTCTTCCCATGATTTCTTCTTGGATGCTGCAATTATCTGTTTGGCTTTGTTTCTTTCTTCAATATAACTTTCTCTGTCTACCTGGGTTCTGGTATGTAGCCATTTTTGATACACCTTCTTTTTCCTTTTACAGGCTGCCTTGACTGTATCATTCCACCAAGCTGTTTGCTTCATCCTACTTTTACACACTATTGTTCCAAGACATTCTTTAGCCACTTCTAGTTCTGTGTCCCTGTACCTTGTCCATTCCTTTTCCAATGACTGTAATTGACTACATTCAACTAACTGGTACCTTTCTGAGATCGCTGTTATGTACTTGTGCCTGATTTCCTTATCCTGAAGTTTCTCCACTCTTATCCTCCTACATATGGACCTGACCTCCTGCAATTTCGGCCTCACAATCCCAATTTCACTGCAGATTAAATAATGATCAGTGTCATCAAAGAATCCCCTGAATACACGTGTGTCCCTCACAGCCTTCCTGAATTCCTGATCTGTTATTATATAGTCAATGACAGATCTGGTTCCCCTGCCTTCCCAAGTACACCGGTGAATGTTCTTATGTTTAAAAAAGGAGTTTGTGATTACTAAGCCCATACTGGCACAGAAATCCAAGAGTTGTTTCCCGTTCCTGTTGGCCTCCATATCCTCTCCAAATTTACCCATAACCTTTTCATACCCTTCTGTTCGATTTCCAATCCTGGCGTTAAAATCACCCATGAGCAGAACACTGTCCTTGTCCTTTACTCTAACAACTACATCACTGAGTGCATCATAAAAACTATCCATCTTATCTTGATCTGTCCCTTCACAATGCGAATATACTGATACAATCCTAATTTTCTTGCTAGACACTGTCAAATCTATCCACATCAGTCGTTCGTTTACATACCTTATCGCAACTACACTGGGTTCCATTCATTTCCTGATGTAAAGCCCTACACCCCATTGTGCTATTCCTGCTTTGACTCCTGACAGGTAGACCTTGTATTCTCCCACTTCCTCTTCTTTCTCACCCCTTACCCGAATGTCACTAACAGCTAAAACGTCCAGCCCCATCTTACTTGCAGCCTCTGCCAGCTCTACCTTCTTCCCAGAATAGCCCCCATTGATATTAATAGCTCCCCATCTCATTACCATTTGTTTGCCAAGTCGTATCTTAGGAGTCCCTGGTTTGTCAGTTAGAGGTGGGACTCCGTCACCTCCAAAGGTCCAAGGCATTTTGCTCTGATTGTTGCCAGCATCATATTTAAAGTACCAGGGAAGCAGGTTGCTAGCCTTACTTGCCCCGAGTCCCATTGGGTTTTACCCCTAACGGCTGAGGGTCTAACCGGTGGATTCGGTAGTCTTTGCCGTATGAGCACAAAGGTGACCACGACTCAGAATATGTCCGAGATGCCCAGCCTTATTCCAAAGTAACTGGTATCCCGACTGTCGGGACCACTTACTTGGCTACTCATACGTTGCCCGTGGTTCATGAACTAGGACATGACTACAAGAACCCGCACCATGAACCATGAACCATGTTGTTACTCTGAAGACTAATTTCAAATGATCTTTTAAATGTGCCAGTTTGCTGCCCGATGTCTCCTATATACGCTGAGTAGCGATCTGTCCAATTCATTTGGTTAGTTTATATTTTATTTATTTACCGTATTTACTCGAATCTAAGCCGCACTTTTTTTCCGGTTTTTGTAATCCAAAAAACCGCCTGCGGCTTAGAATCGAGTGCAAAGCAAGCGGAAGTTCTGAAAAATGTTGATAGGTGCCGCCACAACTAACTTCTGCCGTCGAATATATGTAGCGCTACACAGGCATCCTTTGTAGGCACAAAGATAAATACTGGCACCAAAACCTCTGCGTCAGTAAATAAAATAAAAAAACAATTGCAAGACGAGCATTTTTCTCTGCCCGAGTTTCGACCACTGCATTTTCATACATTATCCAACGAAGTAAATACAAATTCTGTATTGTTCATCTTCGAATTTCAATGTACTACGAAGTCCGACTGGTAATACTGGGATTTTTGTCAATATGGCCAACTCTACGTTCTGAATTTTTTCCTACCTGTGAGAAGAGATGGTTGCTAATAGGAACCTGATGAAATGTGAATCACATGCAGTATTCTCTTTACCACAAGAATAATACGAATATAAACATTTTGCCATGTATTCTTTCGTGTTTGCTTGTATCTCATTTAAATCCTGTCTGCCAAATAAACTACGAAACTAGCGTGAGACAACAGCAAACGCGGAAGAATATACGTATCGTGTCATGTTTATATTCGTATTACTCTTATGCCTAATAGTGATACAGTCAGAAATGAAGCACGGCAACTGACTAGATTTTTAAATCTAAGATGGCTAATTTCTGTGCAGAATTTGATGTACTAAAGAAGCGGCCGCAAATATTTTCAAACGGAGAAAAATTTTCGCCAAACTTTTGTTCAGAACATGTTATATCATACGCAGTCTATTATTTGGTTCTTGTTGATCATTATCAAAGAAAGCAGCAGTGTAAGTAACAACAAATAGCAGTCTCTTGCCATTGTTTCGCTAATGTGACGATTCCTCTCTTTTTTTAATTGTAGGCGGCGGTAGCGCGCACAAAAGCAAGCCATGCCGCGAGCAGCGACAGGCCGTAAACACGCACTATCAGAATGCGACAAACAATGCATGACACAGTATAGTAATGCATTTTCAGCTTAGAGTGACTGACGTAAACACCTATAACATAGAAAACGGCACTTATCGGATCAAAGCAAAATAAGCAATCGATTCAAACCAGACGAAGCACGTGAAAAAGGAAGGGTATCCGTATAAATACGGGCGGAGTGCCTGACGCATAGCAATGGCTACCTGGTAAAGCTTAACTGCTAAGCTTTCGACTCGAACCAAACTACTGTAGCTGTATCATCATTCATTCGACCTAAATTGTGTCTCATATTACAATGGACCAACTTTGTTTCGATTTGGAGGTGCGGCCTAAAACATTTCTCTCCCCTTGAATTTCGAGTCTCAAATTTCAGGTACGGCTTAGATTTGGGAATTTTTTTTTTTCCCTTATTTCGAGTCTCATATTTCAGGTGCGGCTTAGATTCGAGTGTGGCTTAGATTCGAGTAAATACGGTATTTTGGCCATAAGAATCATATGTTGCACATTGTACAAAATATACAGGTAAAGACAGGTACATAAAAAATACAAAAATGTGGAAGAGAAATAGGGTTAGGTAATATAATAAAGCATGTAAAAACACATAAATGACATAAAAATACATGGTAAATATCATAAAAAGGATGGAACAGATGGAGTATGGGTGGAAAAGGTGAAAAACTGATGGAGTAGGGCCAATAGTGAAAGGCGAAAACCAACCATATTTGACTTGAAAGCATACTGAGAGCAAAGAGAAAAATAAATAAGAAGATGACATGGGATGCAGATTGGTGGGTGGATACATATGAAAAGGGGGGGGGGGGGGGGGCAGTAGATGCAAATGGATTACGTGAGGTTAGTATGTGTGCCCTGGAATAAGTGGAAAAATGGGAGGGGGTTGGGGAGTTGGTAGGTCTTGGTTCAACAAGTTTGTGTGGCA
The DNA here is from genome assembly GCF_023864275.1 of Schistocerca cancellata. NCBI lineage: Eukaryota > Metazoa > Arthropoda > Insecta > Orthoptera > Acrididae > Schistocerca > Schistocerca cancellata. The sequence continues at coordinate 462,560,420 of NC_064634.1, read as the reverse complement.
CAGGGAGGTATGGAAACTAACATGTGCAAATAAATGGGATTGAGGCAGGAATAGTGATCAAATTGAAGGTCTAAGATTAATTACATCACTTAAGATTAATTACATCACTGAGGACAATATGGGACATGAAATGCTGCACCAACAATGGGCGCAGTCATGCAGCCGCGTGCTGTGCATGGATAGGACAGCTGACACAGTGTGCCTCTTAAGGCACAGCATGTGCAGTTTGGAAGGCAACAGGTAAAACAAGGCAAGAAGTTGGGAGCAGAGGTGCACTAGGAAGGAAACTGTGAAGATTCATCGGGCATCAGAATACCACTGTGGTTGGGATGGAATGGACAGTGGATAGGATATTCCTTGTTTTAAGGCACAACAAGAGGCAGTCATAACTCTTGTGGAGAATGTGACTGAATGGTACTGAGTCACAGGGCATTTGTGGCCAGATAATGGGAACGTGGGAGATGGTGGGTGACTGTAGAGATAAGACACAGGAGATCTGTTTTTGTACAAGGTAGGAAGGGTAATTTTGCTCTGTGGAGGCCTCATTAGAACTCCCAGTATATTTCGAGATACGCTGACCTCCACCTCAAAAGATGGCTATATCAATATCGCCATCCGTACCAAACCTACCTCCACTTTGACAGCTGCCATGAATTCCATAACGAGAAGTTTTTTACATACAGCATAGCCACCTATGATTATCTTATCTGTAGTGATGAGCAGTACCCCTCCAGATACACCAAGGGTAACAATGAGGCCTTCAGAGACTGAAATTACCTCCCAGCCTTGTACAGATGCCGACCTCCTAGGCCTTGCCTTTCCAGTCACCTACCACCTCCAACATTCCCACTGTTCAGCAGCATAGGAGCCCTCCTCTTTTGGCTCAGTTCAACACAGGACTAGAGCAACTGATTCACATTCTCCATCAGGGTTTTCACTATCTCTCATCATGCCCTGAAATGAGGAATATCCCATGCAATATCCTTTCCACCACTCCCACAGTGGTATTCTGCTGCCCACCAAACCTACACAATATCCTTGTCGGTCCCTATTCCACTCCTGCTCCCATCACCTTGCCTCGTATCCCCTTCCCTCATCGTTCATATCCCTGCAATAGACCTAGATGCAGGCTCAGTTCCATACATCCTTTCACCCCCTTCTGCTCCTGTCCAGTCATAGGCTTTACCTATCCCATCAAAGGCAGGGCTACCTGTGAAACCAATCATGTAACTACAAACTGAGCTGCAACCACACTGTGCTGTTTTCTGTGTGGGCTTGACAACCAATAAGCTGTCTGTCCGCTGTGGAAAAGAGACAGCTGGACCACCCAGTTGATGAATATGCTGCCCATACAACTTCTTCCACCTCAATGACTGCTTCAGAGCCTGCACCATCTGGCTCATTCCTAAGTACACCAGCTTTTCTGAACTGCACAGGTGGATAATCTCCTTGCAATATATCCTACATTCCTGTAACCCCCATGATCTCAACCTTCACTAGTCTCTGTCCTTCACTCTCTATCCCCTTCCTTGCTCCCACTCCAGCACTACACAGCTTTGTACTCTGCCGACACACCCACTAGTCTTTTCCCCTCATATCCTTTTCTTCTTGCCCATTCTACTTCCATCTCCCTCATTCCTGTCAAACTTCCCGACAGCATCTAGCAGCCATATCCTGTCACCACAGCCTCCCGCACACCCCCCCCCCCTCCCCACAAGCAGTACTACACCTTCCCCCATGCCTGCCCTGTCATCCCTCGCCTTCCCAAATTCAGCCTCCTCTTTACCACCACTATCAATGGATTGCCTCTCTGTTGAGGTGCGGTTGCCATGTACCACCTCAGCAGCCAGAGATGCTGGCCATGTGTGTTGTAACTGCGACTGGAACAGTTGTTGGGTTGACATGACGGAAAGCGCGGAGGGACCCACGGAGCGGCCCGTGAACAACAACACGAACGGGAGAGGATGGACACGACCAACAGAGGACCTTACGAACAACAACAAGATCAAGGAAACCTAACTAGACAACCACGTCCACTTGTACACGGAACAAGAAAGTAAATACGGCATCTAAGGCTACGTGATATGCCAAGAGACGCACGCAAAGATTAGATTGACTAGCTGAGTGAGAGGCAGTCACTTAGATACATGACTGGGAGTGCCGCTATTGGCCGCTGGGACCACGTGTTCCACAGTGGCGCCCTCATGTTAAACGTGGGCCAGGAGGCACATGCCATCACGGCTTACGGCGCGATGGTGCAGAGACCTCTAGGGGCCTTTGACAGCCATGCTGTCTGGTGCGGATTCAAATTCCGTGGCACGCGGTACCAGAATGTGTGTATGAGTTCTGATTATGTAAATATGTGACTGTTTTCTGTTTCCAAAGAAGGCCTTTTGGCTGATCTCTCCATTGACAAAAGATTCCATACTAGTCCTCCATTCAGATCTCCAGAAAGAGACTGACAATGGGGAATGACCATGAGAAAAAGATTGAATCTTCAATAATGAGGGTCAATGAAGTGAAATGGAAAGAAGACAAGGTTTTTGGTCAGATAAGTATAGGGTAATATCAACAGCAGCAGAAAAACCTACAATGGGAGGAGGATTCATTATGGACACAAAGGTGTGACAGAGAGCGAGTTACTGTGAGCAGTTCAGTGATAGTGTTGTTCTCATTAGAACTGATAGCAAACTAACACAAGCAACATTAATTCCAGTATACATTATGAGGTCACAAGCATAAGATGAAGTGACAGGGAAAGATATGAGGATACTGAAAGGGTAATTCAGTACAAAAGAGAGATGGAAATCTAATAGACATGGAGGACTGGAATACAGTTGCAGAAGAAACAGTAGAAGAAGGGGTTATGGGATGATATGGAATTGGTAGAAGGAATGAGATAGGACAAAAACTAATCAAGTTCTGCAATAAATTTCAGCAAGTAACAGTGAATATTCTGTTCAGGAATCTGAAGAGGAGGAACTATACCTGGGAAAGGGCCAGAGGTATAGGAAGATTCCACTTACTTACACTACATTACAGTCAATCAGAGATTCTGAAATCAGATATTGGATTGTAAGTCATACTCAGGAGCAGATATAGACTCAGGTTACAGTGTAATAATGGCTAAGAGTAGGCTAATAATGTTTAAGACACTAGTTAGGAAGAATCACTGCACAAGAGGTGGGATGCAGAAGTGCTAAGGAATCAGCAGACACACTTGAAGTTCTCTCAGACTATAGAATCTGTGTTAATGATTAACTCAGTAGGCAGTTCTGTTGAAGACACATGGACATCTCTCAAAAGGGTAATCACACAAGTGGGAGAGAAAAACATAGATACCAGGCAAGAAACTGAAGAAACCATGAGTTGACCAATGGAAGAAAGAAGTACAAAAATGTTCAGGGAAATTCCAGAATACAGAAATACAAGTCATTTAGAATTGAAATAAATAGGAAATTCACGGAAGCTAAGCCAAAATAACTGCATGAAATGCAAAGAAATGAAAAACAAATGATTGTAATAAGGACTGACTCAGTACACAAAAAAGTCAAAATAACCTTGAATGAAATTAAAAGCAAGAGTTGCAGCACTGAGAGTGCAATAAGAATTCCAAAGATAAACACAGAGGAGAGAGCAGATATGTGCAAAGAGTATACTGAAGTCCCCTATGAGGGGAAAGACTTGTCTGAAGATGTGATGAAAGAAGAATCAACAGTTAGCAGGAAAGACTTAGGGGATCCAGTATCAGAGTCAAAATATAAGAGAGCGTTGGGTGACTTAATATCAAATAAGGCAAAAGGGATAGATAACATTCCATTGAAGTTTCTAAAGTCATTGGTGGAAATGGCAACAAAATGACTGTTCATGTTGGCGTGGAGAATGTATGACACTCACAACGTACCATCTGACTTTTTCCAAACATTATCCATACTGTCCCAAAGACAGCAAGGGTAGATAAATGCAAGAACTAGTGCACACTCAGCTTAACAGCTTCACATTGCTGACAAGAATAAAATACAGAAGAATGGGAAAGAAAACTGAGGATGTGTTATATAAATCTGGCTTCAGGAATTCTGCTACCTAGGCAACAAAGTAATCATGGTGAAGCAAGCAAGGAGGACATAAAAAGTGGACTAGCACTTGCAATAAGAGACGTCTGCTGGTATCAAATATAGGCCTTAATTTGAGGAGGAACTTTTTGAGAATGTATGTCTGGAGCACAGGATCGTATGATAATGTGGTTCATGTCTGGAGAACATGCTGGCCACTCTAGTCGACGGATGTCATTATCCTGAAGGAAGTCATTCACAAGATGTGCACGATGGGGGTGTGAATTTTCATCCATGAAGACAAATGCCTCGCCAATATGCTGCCAATACGGTTGCACTATTGGTTGGAGGATGACATTCATGTATCGTACAGCCATTACGGCACCTTCCGTGACCACCAGCGGCACATGTCGGCCCCACATTATGCCCCCCAAAACAACAGGGAATGTCCACCTTGCTGCAATCGCTGGACAGTGTGCCTAAGGCATTCAGCCTGAGTGGGTTGCCTCCAAACACGTCTCCGACAATTGTCTGGGTAAAGGCATGTGCAACACTCATCGGCGAAGAGAATGTGATGCCAGATTGTTTTGCCTTTTCTATATGCTTTTTCAGTTTCTTCACATGTTTCACGAAGCCATTTCACTTTAGCTTCAATGCACTTCCCACTTGTTTTTTTAAATGATTTGTATTTCTGTATGTCACTGAACATTTTTGTACTTAGCTCTCTTGTCCATGATTTCTTTGCAGTTATCTGTCTTTTTCCTATGATTTTCTTTCCAACCTATGATTTTCTTTCCAACCTCAATTGAAATGCTTTCTGAGCTATTAATTTTCACAGCATTTATATTGCCAGAGAACTTCAAGTGTACCTCTTCATTCCTTTGCACTTCAGTACTCCAATTCTTTGGGTATTACATTAAAAACACATAGTATGTCTCCACAGGAAATATACTCCATAACCGAAAATGTGCCATGATTACCTTTCCATTGGCCAGAGATTCCATATGAGTCATTTACACAAATCTCCAGAACAGGACTACCAAGAAAATGTTATCAAACAAAAAAGAGTGAGTGAAAAACTAACAAAACTGTAACATTCAGTGAGGCTGAGCATGAAATGCCAGAGATATAAATATGTAATAGAACTAGAAAGCCTGAAAAGGCTGAAACTAGATGTAGAAGTAGCCAGTTAAGTGAAATGTAAAGCAGATAAAGATTTCTGGTCACACAAATGTAGCGTAGTATCAACAGGACAAGAAAATGGCATTCATTATTAATGTGCAAAGAGTGGGTTACATTGGGCAGTAAGTGGCAGCATTATTCTCATCACAATCAAAACTGAAGTGGTGATAACAGCAATAGTTCAATTATTCATGCTGACATTACAAGCAGATGAAGTCAAGACAGGCAGGATATGCAAGGAAATTGAATAAGTAGTTCAGAATTTAAATGGTGATGAAAAATTAATAATCATAGGTGATTGGAATGCTGTAGCAGAGGAATGAACAGAAGGCAGAGTTACAGTAGAAAATGCCTCAATAATCGGAGTGAAAGAGGAGAGTGAATCTTTATGCAATATATTTCAGCTAGTAATAGCAAATATAATGTTCAGAAGTCACAACAGGAAGTATACATAGGGTAGGCCAGAAGACATACCAGATGGATTACCTCTTGGTGAGACAGATATCCTGAAAGCAGATATTGGATTGTGAGGTACACCCAGAAAACTTTCGATGCAGATTATGGTTAGAACATAGTATTCATGAAGAATAGACTTAAGTTTAAGAGAATCATCAAGAAGAATCAGCAAACAGCAGCAGAAGGAAATACAAAAATGATCAAGAAACAAAAGAAACAAGGCAATATGAATCACTTGGAAATTAATTGTATAGGAACTGCAAGAAAAAAAAGTGCAGTTTCTGAAAGATAAATGTTTAAAATGTGAAAATAAAGGATAGATCCAACATACAGTAAAGTCAAAAGCTTTTAGAGAATTTAAAAACACAGACATCAACATTAAGAGTGCAAAAGGGATTCCACTAGGAAATACCAGAGACAGAGTGGATAGTGGGAAACAATACATTAAGGGTCTGTCCTAGGGAGGGAAAGGGGGGGGGGGCGACACATAGCATAAGATAATTTTATATGAGATGAAGTGGGAATCAATTTGAACTCAGGGAACAGGATGACAAAGTCAGAGTTCAACTAACAGCTACATCTACATCTACATCTACATTTGTTCTCTGCAAGCCACCTTAAAAGATGAAATGTAGCAAAAGGTACTTTGTGTACCACTGCTTGTTTCCCCTTTTTCCTGTTCAGTTGCAAACAGTGAGTGGGAAGAATGATTGCTGGGAAGCCTATGCATAGGCTCGAAACACACGGCTCTGTTCGTGAGGTATATGTAGGGGGAAACAACATGTTGGTTGACTTTTCTATGAATGTAGGCCTGCACTCTCTGAATACAGACAGTAAACGAGACCGTGATGCAGGCTGCCTCTCTTGACGTGACTGCCAGTGGTGTTGGCTGGGGTCTCTGTGACGTTTTCGTGATTCCTAAATTAACTACCGAAACATGCTGCTCGTCTTCTCTCTTCTTTCTGTTGAGCCATTTGAGTCACTTTTTTATCCCTTAGTCACTTATTTCGATACATGTCATTTTGTCATTCGCGTGACAATTTATAGGAGGAAGTACAATGCGGTACTCATCGGTGAAACAGTCTTGGAAAAAAAGCCTTTTCTTTGCTGTCCTCTGTTTCAGTGTCATTATGCTCGCAGGGTGTCTGGACACGTGACTTTGATCCATTTACTGATTTAACATAACACTGTAAAGTTGATAGATAGAATTTTACTTTTGAATTCGTTGAACACTTCACACATGACGCTCCTCATGCTAATACTGACATCGTTTCGTTTTTGTTTGTCTGTAAGCCTATAGCTATGTTTGCTTTGATTGCAGCTTTCTAATATGTTTGCCAATCCACAGCGGCTCTTTTCCATCCCTCACAACTTTGCTCGGCACATAATTGTCTGAAGCGTATTGTACAATGCTCCTGAACTCTGTTCATTGATGTTTGACATTGTCAGTTCTGGAAATGAAAGTTTTAATGTTGATCTGTCAGTTAATTCTAATTTTTTTTTTCTTTTCGCTCTTGCTTAACTGAAAGATCTTCCTTTTTTTTTGTATTTCTATCTACATCTGTAATCAGTGATGTTGTAATGACCTTACGAATGCTGACTACCTGTTCTATGCTGAGTCGAAAAGCTCGGATCTGTTTATCATCTGCAGGTTTAAGATGTTACCTTCACGAGTTCAGTTTCTCTGATTAACTGCTCGATGACTGGGAGTTGTGTGATGTCCTTAGGTTAGTTAGGTTTAAGTAGTTCTAAGTTCTAGGGGACTGATGACCATAGATGTTAAGTCCCATAGTGCTCAGAGCCATTTGAACCATTTGATTAACTGCTCAAGGTAGTTTTCGGATAAGCCACACAGAACGATTTCATGCAATTCTCTGTCCCCACTAAGCGCTCTAATCACTTGAGTCTTTCAGTCTATAGCTGGTGCTTTGAAATCTCCACCTAAAACTATGACATGACCATGAAATCAACGTGAAATATACTCCAAGTTTCCTCTCAAATGTTCCTCAACAATTGCTGCTGAGGAAGGGTGTCTACAAAAGCATCCGTCGATCACATTTGATCCACCTTTAATACTTCACACAAATATATCACATTCTGAATATTATGTATATTTCATGGCCATAAACATGCCTCCACCACCAGCGTTCAACCTATATTTGGGATACACATTCCAGTCAGAGTTTAGAATTTCATTGCTATTAATATTTGGTTCCAACCAGCTTTCTGTCCTCAGAACAATCTGAGATTAGTTGTGGGACTTTTCAGTAAATGGTCCTATAATTACCTAATAGATAACCTTGATAGAATTAGAATGTATCTTATTGGGCCTCTATAGCGATTCCTGTACCCTCAAAAACCCACGTGTGCACGCCACACATACACTTCTACTCTAGTAGGCGTTTACTGCATGTAGCAGACACCTGACCTGATACAGGTGATCACACATTTCTGTACCCTGTAGCGGCAGTTGAGAAATTCATTTCCAAGATCATCACAGAATCAGCAAAATCTCCAGTTTGAGCCTTCACCTCAAACCAAAGGACCTCAATCAATTCTGGGGACAGTGATACGAAACGATACCTCAGCTCCCACCCCGAGAACGAGGCTAGTTGTCTTCACCAAATAAGACAGCCGCCTGTAGGAATCAAGGACGGCATCTGAAGCCAGGATGAAGGTATCATCATTCATGCTAACATGACCCACACATTGTAGACTGGTGCAAAGGCCCCCTCCAGATCTCAGATGAGACCCCCGGGCAATCAAACAGAACGGACAGTAGCCACGTTTCCCGAACCACCCATTATTTTCCTGAGCAGCTCCATCACCCAATTAGTATTAGAGCACCCTATGATAAGCAATCCCACCCTCTGCACTTGTCCAGACCTGTCAGGAAGATTGGCCATAGTCCCAACAGACAAGGTATCCCATGTTGGCTCAGATGTACAAACCTTTGGAAGGTTTGCAATTTAACAAGGCTGATTAAAATTCGGGGGAGAAGATCTCAACAACAAGATTCATCAATGAAGTCCTATTCACCAGATTTGGCAGTTTTGTAGTTCCATCTACTTCCACATTTGGAGAATTTCAGTACAATACATGGAATTTAAGCAGATGGGTACATAGTACGGCTTCCAGAATCATAATTTAGTGATGGGAGCACCTACTCGCAGATTTTAATTTCATTCCAATAAGTTTTGGAAATGGTCAGGGTTGTGTGGAATTGAATTACACTTCACTAAAACGTCTTGCAAAATATTGCACGTCTAAATACATAAACTCAATGTAAAAGACCCTAAAAGTAGTAGTCATTCACACAAGCATATGTAAATGCACATAGGATACCTACCAGGTCCTGGAATGTGCCTAATGGGATCCTTGAGCACTATCTTGAGGCGGTGTGCAGCCGGCTGGCTGGCATGGAACATGGCAGCCCACAGGAAGTTCCAGTCAGTGCGCGTGCGGTGGTTCATCACCAGAAGACCGTGCTCCGTTGCACGAACCGCATCACCCGTCACCACGATCCGTACTCCCAGCACACATTCCATCAGAGCCTGTACCAGAAAGAAATGGTTTATCCCCACAGCACGTGTAGCACACACTACAAAAAATCTGAGACAATTCACACGTGACGGTTCAATGGCAGCAGACCATGCCCTGCAGTGTGTGACTTGTCACTGAGATCTGCACTTGCAGGACACTCACCACCAGTGTCTGCCTCAACAGCAAGCTGGTAGAAAAGCAGACTTAGAGGCAGAACTGTGCTATCACTCACAGGCTAGGGATTCGCTACTGATGCTCTCAATCCTGTATTATGATGGGTCTGACTGGCTGGAGGTGAGAGATGACTCGCTGCAGTCAGCAAGCCCAGCTACCTACTCACAGTACAGCTCTTTCCAAACAATGTATTCGTGAAAGCTCAACAGACGGATTTAACATAGTATGACACTCACACATCATGCATTGATGGACTGCACCATATATGCTGACAAGAGGACTGTCCATAATTTTGCTGGGGCCTTACCCTCTATTTCATGAGGCAACTCACAATTCCTTAGCTCATGTCTGAATTTTCTTTTGGTTACTGAAATCTTATGAATCAAAATGTAATTCTGTCCAAGTCTACCCAACAGTATGCGTTGCCTTGCAAAGTGGGAGTGAAGAGAGGGAGTCATTTCGGATGGCTTCTAGCAACCACTGGGCGTTGTCAATTGGTTCTCAGTGGTTTCTTATGTTCACCTAGTGCAGAATACTCCCCCTTCTATGACTCAGAAACACAGCACATCACATCAGACATGTCAAATAAAACTGCACACAAAAAATGTTTCACAAAATCACAGGTTGGTGGCATACATATCTTTCTTCCCATAACATAATGATTTTATGGCATTTGGAAGAGCACCCAACAAAAGAATTAAAAGAGAACGATTGGTAAATCATGGAATATTGGTTATATTTCATTAGCTGAGCCTGGGAGAAACGCTCCTCCAACATGCAGGCCCTAACCAATGCATGATACTCATACGAACAATATTCAGGCTTTTGAAGTTTTTGTATATTTACTGTAATTTTTACTGTCTTGCAATTCATCATATTTCCATTGGTTTTATAGTTAAATGGAAAAATTTTTGTTGCATGCATTGCTATTTTATTTAAGTGTGTGTGGGTGCCAGAGTCCATGTTGTCTTGCACCACATACCGTACAGCAACCCAATCCCACAATAGGTTTCTCAGATGATAATGGTACTTAGTCAAATGTCATTCTGGCTATCGACAAAAAGTGTTGTCTTACTGATTTGTCTAAAACAACTGCCCACACTGATAAAATTGTCCTCATCTGCATCATATCCTCACCGTCAATCTAACTGCAGTACCAGTACTACTCTATGCTTTGATCTCTGGTTTACTGTTTCCCGATTGTCATTACACAGTAAATTCCCATTAATTTTGAATCATTCTCACCAAGCTCAATAGTAAAATGCTGAACGCATTCCTGTGGTTGCTAAGTAACGAATGTATCATTGTGGGTTGCAAGTGCACAACAGACTCATGATCTTGCCCAGTTAGTTTGCTGAGGCCCACATAACGATTTGTGTTAAACTCCATCTCCACGATCACTTAAAGCGTGTTAAAATGTCATGTTGTACAAGATCAGTGTTGGGAGTAAATACAAGTTGACGAGTTAAAAGATGAAATGACAGTGGTTGATAAAATACAAGCTGATGCTTCTGCCCGGTATGTTATGGCATCATTAAGTGGACATTTTACGGCATTAACAAAAATGCAATAAAACTTTGTACTTTTGCACTAAACCCAGACTAGCTAAATGGAAAATGAAAGCTATGCTTGTATTCCTCGTACGAACAAGAAAGCTCCGTCCGAGTTCTTGTGAGACGTGTAACTCCCTGACTCTGTTGGGGTGATAAACTACCCTGCATCGATTGTCAGCAGGACGTGGCAGAGTGGGAAGCAGTCACCAGCCTGAAATGTGTATCATTACACAAGAAGTGCAAGAGCACTCACTCAGGACGCTAACAAATGGGAAGTCACGAGTCAGTGTCCCTGGTAGGAGATGTTAAGAAATGTTATAGCTCCGGCAGGACACCGGAGGAGATGACAGCATAAGAAAGCCAAAGTCATCACTGTTCAATTGTGACGCCCTGCTGTTCCAGCCTGCTACGATTTCTGGGTTGGGAGTGACGTCATACTAGCTAACTTGTTCACATACACCCACCTCCCCCGCCAACCAGATCCTCACCTCCAGATGTTTGCAATGTCCAGTAGTATCCGGGTGTGTACAGTCTGCTGTGCAATGCCATCTACACCAGGTGATGACTAGGAGATGGGGCCACTTGCAACACACGATGGCATAACAACCCGCCATCCACAGTCTATTGCCAGTAGCCACAACCCGAGCTGAGGTGTGCACGCCGTCACCTCAGTGCCTCCGCTGTGCCGGCCATCTTCCTTCGAGTCTGGGCCGGTTTGCTGCCTGGCTACACTGTCCCTGTCATTTGGCTATACAAGCCTACAGTGTCACTGGCCATCGCCCAGGCTAGGTGCGAGCTCTCATCTTTGGTCATTTTGGGCATCACTGTTTGGACTCTGTCCATCCCAGTGTGTTATTGCTGTGGCCACGGAGCAAATGGGGCCACGAGGAGAGTAATTCGCCACTGACAGTGCAGCAGTCGTGTCCAGCACCCCCATCTGCACAGACATCAGTAGCTGCAGCGTCCCGCACCCACTGACATCGACACGTCACTCGCTCGTAGCCACCTACGTCACCGAGGCCAAGAACCTCCCCTCCGACTGGCTCCATCCTTGTAACTGACACGAATAGAGAACTGTTACAACTGGGAATGTTTTACTAACAATTCGCAGTACAATTCCAGTCGTCACCACACCTTTTGTCCACGTCCGAGCAGGAAGACGGTGCCCCATCCCGATTTGTCATCAGCCGACTCACTTTTCTCTTCGACGATCACTTCCTGACGTATACAGAAGAGCTGAACTGCATTCTGGTGTGGAAAGATTTGCAGGTAGATAAGGGCAACACAGTTTCAAGGGTAGTAATGAATGATTGTTCGGACTCCGTAATCGACACAATATCGGTAACAGAAATGCGTGTGAGAAAACTTTTAATTACAGACATTGTATTTCGTAAAGGATTACAGGCTGCATTCCGAGAGGGAAATTTGTCTTTGGATTTACTTATCAACTTCATTGACATATACCAGATTGTCAAATGTATTACGTTAGGATAAAAGTGATGTGACAACAAGTGATAAAAGAACAGTGCACAAAAAGTGAGAACTGCAAATAAACTACTTCTTTGAGTCATTATTAATGGATACTGGCGATGAAAATACAATGGCATCACTATCACGTACTAGTGGCTCTCTAGCTGCTATGGACCAAATCATTGTAGATCCAGACGACAGCAGCAAATAACTGCTACAGTATGTACCTGTGTGCAGGTCTGCCCACTGCTCCTCTGCCCTCTGCCTGTCCAGCTCCTCCATCAGTCACTTTCTCCCTTTTCTCTGTGCATCTCCTCCACCATGCTCTATCTATCTTTCTCATCGTACCGCCTCTCAGTATCCATCTCCTCCTCCTCCCTGTCTCAGCACTGCTGTGACTGTCCGTCTGTATAGCACTTGCAACACATTCCTATGCTACCCACACGACGTGCTAGCCCTGTGGGAAATCTAGTTGGACAGGCTGTTCTGTGTGTGCTTCACAGCAAGGAAGAATTATTTTTTCTCGCCAATCCCCATTGCTGTTGGGGTAGGTGCACATCTTTACAGACAGAAAGTAAATTCTATATGAAGTTTGCTTGAAAATGAGCCAGTTGTTTAGGAGGTGAGGTTGGACTTACAGAGATACACACATTTTTGTAATATCTAGAGATTACAGTTTCAGATAACTATTGTAGAAAACAATGCTACAGTTCAGTTTAGCACTGTCCCCAATTACTCCAAATTACTGAAGGCTCACTGTACTGTGGTGTTTGTGTTCTCAATTCATCCCAGAATTGGAACGGATTGGATGTTGAAGCATTACCAGACAAGACCTAGGTACAGATAAACAGTTTGTGATGACAATATGGTAGACACGTGGAAACAGTGGTATAGTGGTATAAGCATTACCAGACAAGACCTAGGTACAGATAAACAGTTTGTGATGACAATATGGTAGACACGTGGAAACAGTGGTATAGTGGTATAAGCATTACCAGACAAGACCTAGGTACAGATAAACAGTTTGTGACGACAATATGGTAGACACGTGGAAACAGTGGTATAGTGCACTCGAGTCACATCGGTCAGTCGAATTAGAAGCTCGAGCAGAACAGAGGACAATTCTGTGCGTGCCTTAAGGGGACACTGTGTGAAATTAGTTGAAATTTGACATTTTCTGTTTTCTACTCCATAATGTACTTTAGGCTTTCCTAAAGATTTTGGTATACAACATATTAAAATTAGACAATTGTGAGACCTTCAAGTAGTATTCTGAATGTTGACGTGTGACTGTCAAATTTCACGGATACGCATATACTGCCACAATTGAGCATATATAGCTTGGGAATTACACAGTCTAGAAGGCTCCGAATTGCTTTGTTTTGTGCCTACTGCTATGTCTCAGAAGTTGGCATTACAAACAAATAAGTCAGTCCTCTGCTTCTGGTCCTAATTTTCGTTGAAAATAGCGTCATTATCGGTTATTTTTGTAGTAAGCTAACGTCTATTGCTTTTTATATGTAAATAAAATAGTAAGTGTAAAAATATCTGTGACAATTTAGAGAAGATGAAAAGAGCTGTATGGAGCACTTTCTTTCATTGAATATCAACTGATGAAAAGCCATGTCATGCTTTGTGTCCACCTCAACCAAACATATGGTGTAAATACAGAAAAGCTGAATTTTCTGGCACCCTGCACGAATTTACACGTAAACATTCTCTTCCTTTGGCAGTGATGGAGGCAATCAAACCTATTTACAGAGATCCATAATGTGAATGAGTCATTCAATAATGTTGTGTGATACTGTGTGCCTAAAAATGTATTTGTTGGCCTTATGACTCTAGAGTTAGCTGTATCTGATGCTGTAATAACTTTGAATGGTGGGAACTATGAAAGACTTAGGTTCTGGAGAAGTTAGGGGTAATATTTGGACAGAACACAGCTAAAGGACTGCGGGAAATGGATGAGCTTCGTGTACGTGAAGCTATTCAGCAAATGACAAAAGAAGCAAGAAAGAAAAGGTGGAGGCAAGCACTGGGCTCTTGTGACACTGAAGAAGACACAGACTATGAGCCAGGGCAATTCTAGAGCATAAAAGAAGCAGAAATTTAAGTCTGTATAAGAATTTGTAATAAAGAAAGTTTTAAACCTCAATATCTCTTAACTACATTTTTTACAATAAATGACCCATTTTCTACATAAGTACTGATATTAGAGACATGAAATTTTTCACAGCACGCCAAGTGTGAGATTCAGCACATATGGAACTAGAATAATTAAAATATACTGAGTTATTTTGTTTTTATCTTCATTCATTTATAAAATTCTGTCAAAAAACTGAGTTTTTGAAAAAAAAAAAAAAAAAAGATAACATGCCCCACAATGTTGTTATAATTCTAGTTCAGTGTATCTAGAAACGTGCATTTAATAATTATGGAAAATTGTATGTCGGCGTCTTAAAAAGTTTCCAAGGTAATGGGAATGTCCCCTTAACTGCCCGGTCAAGCCTCTTGACTGGTCAACACTTCCACAATGTGTGTGTCTCTAATGTATACAGAGCTGTAAAAATACTACAGGCTGCAGTAGACTCCCATAGTACGTGTAGATCACCATTGTTTTCCTAGTAGCTTTGGTCAGTTACGGTCATACCAACGTTACATGTACATTATGTGTGTTGCTTACCTACTGGGCATTACCTCATAAAGGTCGCTTTCTTTATGTATGCGATCGACCTCTTACTAGGTTTCCCTAAAACCCGACAGCAGTGCAATGTCTAGAAACTTAGTGATGATATATAAAAGGCCGTGTCACCTACACAACAGTTTTGTTTTATACAGTTATCCCTCTGTCTGTTACTTAAAAAAAAAAAAATATATATATATATATATATATATATATATATATATATATATATATATATATATATATATATATAAACTGAGCTTGTCAGTGTTGAATTCAGGTTTGGATTTGTGATGTGAAATAAGAGGGATGTTGTAACAAAAATAGAGAAAACTACAGATTTATCCTATAGCGTTAGAAAACGCAGTTTCGTCAAGACAAAAGTAAAATTAAAAAAAAGAAAAGAAAAAACACAAAACAAAAGTACATCAAAAACCGCACCAATACTTGGTCAAACTTACATGAATAATGTTTCTATTATTCGTAAGCAACTTTCACATCTATGATACGAGGTGCATTCAAGTTCTAAGGCCTCCAATTTTTTTTCTCCGGACTGGAAAGAGATAGAAACATGCGCATTGTTTTAAAATGAGGCCGCGTTGATTGTCAATACATCTCAGAGATGGAAGCACCATACGGCAGATGGAATTTTACCACCAGCGGCGAGAATGAGAACTGTTTTAAATACTTAAAATGGCGACGTTTTCCTTACTTGAACAGCGTGCAATCATTCGTTTTCTGAATTTGCGTGGTGTGGAACCAATTGAAATTCATCGACAGTTGAAGGAGACATGTGGTGATGGAGTTATGGATGTGTCGAAAGTGCGTTCATGGGTGCGACAGTTTAATGAAGGCAGAACATCATGTGACAACAAACCGAAACAACCTCGAGCTCGCACAAGCCGGTTTGACGACATGATCGTGAAAGTGGAGAGAATTGTTTTGGGGGATCGCCGAATGACTGTTGAACAGATCACCTCCAGAGTTGGCATTTCTGTGGGTTCTGTGCACACAATCCTGCATGATGACCTGAAAATGCGAAAAGTGTCATCCAGGTGGGTGCCACGAATGCTGACGGACGACCACACGGCTGCCCGTGTGGCATGTTGCCGAGCAATGTTGACGCGCAACGACAGCATGAATGGGACTTTCTTTTCGTCAGTTGTGACAATGGATGAGACGTGGATGGCATTTTTCAATCCAGAAACAAAGCGCCAGTCAGCTCAATGGAAGCACACAAATTCACCGCCACCAAAAAAATTTCGGGTAACCGCCAGTGCTGAAAAAATGATGGTGTCCATATTCTGGGACAGCGAGGGCGTAATCCTTACCCAATGCGTTCCAAAGGGCACTATGGTAACAGGTGCATCTTACGAAAATGTTTTGAAGAACAAATTCCTTCCTGCACTGCAACAAAAACGTCCGGGAAGGGCTGCGCTTGTGTTGTTTCACCTAGACAACGCACCTGCACATTGAGCTAACGTTACGCAACAGCTTCTTCATGATAACTTTGAAGTGATTCCTCATGCTCCCTACTCACCTGACCTGGCTCCTAGTGACTTTTGGCTTTTTCCAACAATGAAAGACACTCTCCATGGCCGCACATTCACCAGCCGTGCTGCTATTGCCTCAATGATTTTCCAGTGGTCAAAACAGACTCCTAAAGAAGCCTTCACCGTTGCCATGGAATCATGGCGTCAGCGTTGTGAAAAATGTGTACGTCTGCAGGGCGATTACGTCGAGAAGTAACGCCAGTTTCATCGATTTCGGGTGAGTAGTTAATTAGAAAAAAAATCGGAGGCCTTAGAACTTGAATGCACCTCGTACTATGAAACTCTTGCCTTTGAACGTGATGAAGAACGTTCTACTGAGTAAAAAATGATATTTATTTTTTGTAATAAAATAACAATGATATATGTAATTAGATTAAAACCAGCCGACCAGTTGCAAAGGATAAAGTAATCTTTACCTAGGTTTCGATAGATTTAAATCTATCGAAACCTAGGTAAAAATTACTTTATCCTTTGCAACTGGTCGGCTGGTTTTAATCTAATTACGTGGAACCGTTGCTGTTGCGCAGCTATGTTTAAAATAATGATATATGTTTTTTAACTGTACCTGCATCAAATGTAATTGCTTTGATTACATAAAAGTGCAGAATTAATGCGACCAACTAATTCTTATTACTTACAAAATGGAATTTATATTCTATTAATATTAAATTCAACCTATTCACAGATGAATTCATGTCCCTCTTTGAAGCAGTATTTCGCAAGAAAACTATTAAAATTAACCCCCAGAATTGCAAAATCAAACTCTGGATTACAAAAGGGATAAAAATTTCATGTAATACAAAAATATGGTTATATATGTCACAAAGATGTTCTGAAGATCCTGCAATAAAAGAACATTACAGATTGTATTGTAAAATCCTAAAAAGATTTATAAAGTGCTCCAAAGCATAGTTTAGTGAAATAGACAACTCTAACAACAAAATAAAAGCCATCTGAGATGTCATCAAAAGGGAGCTGGTAAAAAAAGAGGAGAGTGTATCCAACATAGAAATAAGACAGTGTGGTAATTTAAAGAAACGAACGCAGTTGCAACAGTTAAATGAGCACTTTCTAACAGCTTCTGAGAAAACTGGCTGTAGGGGTTCAGTTAACGAGGCTATGGACCTTCTGAAAGGATCTGGTTTGTGCAAAATTAATCAAATGCTCATAGGCCCAGTTACAGTAAGTGAAGTGAAAAGGATCATCACTAAAGTGCCAAGAAGGGGGAAAAACTGATGCTTCTAACTACCGCCCTATATCCTCTTTAACATGCTTCTCCAAAGTTCTCGAGAGAGTGATGCATAGGAGAATTGTAGAACACCTGAATTTCCACAAGGCTCTTAGTCAAAGCCAATTTGGTTTCCAATCAGGCCTGTCAACTGATGATGCCATAATCTCATTTACTAATAATGTTCTAGAAGCACTGAACAATAAATTGGCTTCATTTGGTATTTTTTGCGACTTAACCAAAGCCTTTGACTGTGTGAGCCATGAAATCTTCCTTTCAAAAGCAGCCTATTATAGTTTAACTGACACAGTGGGGATGTGCCTCTTATCATACGTGGCTGACAGAAAGCAGAGGGTATTGCTGAATCATGAAGATGGCTCAATAGCTTCATCTGACTGGGGAACAGTTAGTGTAGGCATGCCGCAAGGTTCGGTGCTTGGCCCTTTGCTCTTTCTTATTATTGACCTTCCTCACTGTTCTAAGGCTACCATCAAATTTACTCTTTTCGCAGATGATACATCCCTTGTGATTGAAAGAACACCTGAAAATGATATTGCATCATCTGCCAACTTGGTGTTCCATGACCTCCATAAGTGGTTCAGATGCAATGGCCTAACTTTTTTTTTTAAAAAAAAAAAACCAGTTCATACATTTCAATGGGTCTCACAAAGTTCAGGATGACATAAGTCTAAGCTGTGATGATCAAGATATACATCAAGTCTATTCAACAAAATTTTTAGGCCTCCACATTGACAATAAATTAAATTGGTCTTGCCATATTTTGGACTTGAGAAAAAGGCTTAGTTCAGCGACTTATGCTCTACATATTATAGCAACAACTGCTAATAGTGATGCTGTTAAGGCTGCCTATTTTGGCTATTTCCATTCATTGTTATCTTATGCTTTAATATTCTGGGGTAACCAAACCAATGGGAAATAAAGTATTTGTAACTCGGAAAAGAGAAATTCGAATTATAAGTGGAGGTAACAGGAATCATTCATGCAGAAATCTTTTTAAAACACACAAAATATTAACAATGACCTCACAATATATCTGATCCCTTATGTGCTTTTCAGCTACGAACCTACACATGTACAAAACCAATACTTCTTGTCATGACTATGACACAAGAACAAAACATGACTTTCATGTTGACAGAAAAAACTTGGGTCTGATACAAAAGGGAGTATACTACTCAAGTAGAAAGGTGTTTAATGCACTCCCGTCTGACATAAAAATCTTACCAGTGAAATGCCAAAACTTAAGAGTAAATTGAAGGAATATCTTCTGGAAAAAGCGTTTTACTCTCTTAATCAATTCTTTAATGTAACATTGTAACTTAGATGTAATACTTTACTTGTAATATTTGCTATTGCCACTTTGTAACTTAATACATCTTACACCAGTACGGGAATTCGTGTTCAGGCAATTGGCACTATCAAATTCCTGCTAATGTATAGTTTGTAATATGGAAAATTGCAATTTATTATTTTATCGTTTTATACCTCTGTTTTACCATAGAAAAATGCTTAAGATTGTAACTATTAACATACTTTGTTTCTTATACACCAATTGCAATTTACATTTGTTAGCATATACAAGTAGGCTACTGTGTTAATTTATATTGTGACTCGTTCCATATCCATGCAAGTCTTTGTACACCGGATCTACGGAACACGAATAAATAAATAAATAAGGATATAAAATACACAATGGACGTGCGGATCTAATTATGGGTAAAACAAAGAACCACATAAACGAAAAAGCAAAGGAAACGGTCTGTTTCACTCTTACACATTCATTTACGGTTCTTTCCCTAACACGGATACCATTACTACCGATAATGCTACCATTTACTACGTCATTTGTATATGTACTCTACCAAAAATACCGAACAGTAGTTTCCGAACGATGTGTCATTGCTGATAACTCCTCACAGCGTTGAGAAGTGAAGGCTAGATTAAAAGAAGACAGAATTTACATGGTCTGACCGGGATTCGATGCCACAACCTTTCTGTTTCCAGGCACACACCTTAATGCTGTATCAGCAGCCACGACATCAACGATTGGCGCTGCAAACTTCTCCAACGCTTACGGAAAGCTTGCCTCTCGTCTTTCCTGAGAAAAACATCTCCATTAACCGACCAAATCCCGTCGTCTTTTCATGCAGTGCTTTGCTTCTGTCATCATAGGAAAGGCCAGAGTCGAATTCCACGAGCGGCAGGTGATTCCGGGTGCGGGTCGCTGCTCTGCGTGAACGTCCAACACAGTGGACCGGCACTTTCTTATATCTCAATCTTCGCCACGATAAGTTTCGACTATCCGACATTATTTGGGACCATTGCTGTTCTTGTTGTATACTAATGACGTTTCAGTCTGAACTTGATAAGATTTCAAAGTGGTGCAAAGATTGGCAATTTCCTGTAAATGTTCAGAAATGCAAAATTGTGCACTTTCACAAAACGAAAAAATATAGCATCCTGTGACTATAATATCAGTGAGTCACAGTTGGAAACGGCCAGCTCATACCAATTCCTAACACTTCGTAGGAATATGAAATGGAATGACGACACAGGCTCGGTTGCACGTAATGCTGGTGGTAGACATCGGTTTATTGGTAGAATACTGGGGAAGTGTCTACAGATGAGATTGCTTACAAATCACTCGCGCGACCAGTTCTAGAATATTGTTCAAGTGTGTGAGATCCGTACCAAGCAGGGGATATTGAACGAATACAGAGGAGGGCAGTACGAATGGTCACAGGTTTGTTTGATCCCTGGGAGAGTGTCACAGAGAGAGTGAAGGAACTGAACTGGCGGACTGTTGAAGATAGAGAAAGTCCACTAACAACGTTTCAAGGACCGGCTTTGTAGGATGACTTTAGGAATATACTACAACCCCCCACGTATCGCTCAGATAGAGATTGTGAGGACAAGATGAGAATAATTACAGCACGCACAAAGGCATTCAATCAATCATCCTTACCGGTCTCCATATGCGAATGGAACGGAAAAAACCCCAATTAACTGGTACAATTGGACGTGCACTTGCCATGTACTCCGCGGTGGTTTGGATGGAGATTTAGAAATATGCCACAGAACGAGCTTCCTTCCCAATCTCACATCTGTCGAGAATCGCCTGCACAGCGAATAGTCTCGTGTGATTGTAAAAGACCAAATGTGAAAAGCACTACGACCAATATCGGTAACGGCTTCCTGTTTAAGGGTCCTAGAGGGTATTCTCAGCTCAAAAATCAAGATGTTCCTCGAGAAAACCAAGGTTTCCTAAAGAATCAGCACGGATTGAGAAGAAAGCCACTCGTGTAAAACACAGCCCTTCATACACGAAAGCTCACAAACAACAGGTGCAGGTGGAAGGCCAGATTCCGTCTTCTTAGAGTTCCTCAGCGCATTCGACAGTGCACCACGTTGCCGGCTACTGAGATACGTTCATACGGAATGTCTGAGCAAATATGTGATCGACGTGAGGAACGTATGACTAACAGGATCCAGTATATTATACTGCACTGCAAATCCGTACGTTATGAAAGTGTATGTATGTTCCATATCGACTTCACAAAAAAAGAGGAAGTAAATATTCCAGAATTCGAAACAAGAACAGCTGCCAACATGAGAAACGTAGAAGTAGGTATCCCGGGAGTAGTGAAGCAACTTAAGTCACTTAATAAAAGCAAGTCTTTTGGTCCAGACTGTATAACAGTTAGGTTCCTTTCAGAGTATGCTGATTCAATAGCTCTATACTTAACAGTGATATGTAACTGTTTGCTCTTCGAAAGGTCCGTATCCAAAGACTGTAAAGTTGCACAGGTCACACCAATATTCAAGAAAGGTAGTAGGAGTAATCCACTAAATTGAAGGCCCGTATCATGAACGTCGATATGCAGCAGGATTTTGGAGCATATATTGTGTTCGAACATTATGAATTACCTCGAAGAAAACAGTCTGCTGACACACAGTCAATACGGATTTAGAAAACATCGTTCTTTTGAAACACAGCTAGCTGTTTACTCGCATGAAGTGTTGAGCGCTATTGACAAGGGATTTCAAACTGATTCCGTATTCTTTGGTTTTCCGGAAGGCTTTTCACACTGTACCACACAAGCGGCTTATAGTGAAATAACGTGCTTATGGAATATCGTCTCAGTTATATGACTGGATTCGTGATTTCCTGTCAGTTCATAGTAACTGACGGAAAGTCTTCGAGTAACACAGAAGTGATTTTTGGCGTTCCGCAACGTAGTGTGCTGTTGTTCCTTATCTATATAAACGATTTGGGAGACAATGCGAGCAGCCGTCTTCGGTTGTTTGCAGATGACGCTGTCCTTTATCGACTAGTAAACTCCTTAGAAGATCAAAACAAATTGCTAAACTATTTATAAAAGATATCTGTATGGTGCGAAAATTGGCAGTTGACCCTAAATAACGAAAAGTGTGAGGACATGCACATGAGTGCTAAACTTCGGTTACGCGATAAATCAGTCAAATCTAAAGGCCGTAAAATCAACTAAATACATAGGAATTACAGTCACGAACAACTTAAGTTGGAAGGAACACACAGAAAATGTTGTGGGGAAGGCTAACGAAAGACTACGTTTTACTGACAGACAATTTAACAGATCTACTAAGGAGACCGCTTACACTACGTTTGTCCGTCCTCTTTTAGGATACTGCTGCGTGATGTGGGATCCTTACCAGATACGATTGACGAAGTACGTCGAAAAAGTTCAGAGAAGGGCAGCACTTTTATATTATCGCGAAATATGGGAGAGTCAGTGAAATGATACAGGATTTGGGATGGACATCATTAAAACAAAGGCGCTTTTCGTTGCGGAGCAATCTTCTCACGAAACTTTCTCCTCCGAATCCGAAAATATTTTGTTGACATCGATCTACACAGGGAGAAAGGAGCACCATTATAAAATACGGGAAATCAGAGCTCGTAAGGAAAGATATAGGTGTTCGTTCTTTCGGCGCGGTATAGGAGATTGGAATAATAGATAATTGTGAAGGTGGTTCGATGAACCCTCTGCCAGACACTTAAATGTGATCTGCAGAGTATCCATGTACATGTAGACGACTGCACTGATTTGACCCAAACATGGTACACGTATCACTCACTGTCTGGAGAGAATCGCTGTGAGGGTAAGAAAAACCTACGTCTCAAAGGGGTGGGGGTGAAAAAGAAGTGCATCTCACGTCGCGCACACAGCCCCAGTATGTTCATCCGGCACCTGAGGACGAGAGCAGTTGGTGGCTTGCAACAAACTCCACACACAATATCACACCTCAAAGCACTACGAGGCTTCCTCTCGCTAACACCCTCCACAAAATGATGAAACGAAAAACGTCTATCGCTCACTACACTTTCGCTGTTAATGCAGTAAAACTGCCGCATTAGACGTGACCTTTTAATTTATTACTCATCTACTACCGACCCTATCTGCATCATACTTTGGAGACAGTATTTACATATACCACTGAATGTACCTACGATATTATATCACTGTACGACAAATAGTTCAGGAGATATGAGGTCATAAATACTGAGAAGCGTGAAAAACTGCCGTACCGAGATTGTCGTTTTATTTTATTAGTTTTTTTACTACTATGCTCGCAACAGATATCGCAGATAGTATCCAAACTGTCCACTGCATGTACTTGCATAATTATGTCATCTCACCACGCATAGTCCAGGACCTACGACATCATACACTTTCAGCTGCATTAAAAGGAAACTGCAGAGCGAAATACGAGAGAGATACACGTGAGATACGTGCACAAATATGTGTGAAATATGAAAGGGAGGAGAGAATGGACAGAAAGGGGAGGAGATGGACAGAGAAAGGATATGGATAGAGAGAGACGGAGAAGAAAATGGACAGAGGAATGGAAGAGGAGCACACAGAAAGGAGGAGAAGATAGAGGCGCTGAGGAGGAGGGGGAGGAGATGGATTAGAAGGGGAGGAAGAGATGGACTGAGAGAGGAGGTAGTGGGAGGAGGACAGAGAAGGGGGAGGACGAGACGAATAAAGAGAGGGGCTAGGAGGAGATGAACAGAGGAAGTGGCAGGAGGAGATGGCTGGAGAGTGGAGGCAAGACGAGACAGAGAAGAGGCTGGAGGGTGGAGGCAAGACGAGACAGAGAAGAGGCTGGAGGGTGGAGGCAAGACGAGACAGAGAGGAGGCTGGAGGGTGGAGGCAAGACGAGACAGAGAAGAGGCTGGAGAGTGGAGGCAAGACGAGACAGAGAAGAGGCTGGAGGGTGGAGGCAAGACGAGACAGAGAAGAGGCTGGAGGGTGGAGGCAAGACGAGACAGAGAAGAGGCTGGAGGGTGGAGGCAAGACGAGACAGAGAAGAGGCTGGAGGGTGGAGGCAAGACGAGACAGAGAAGAGGCCTGACGGGATCGGCAAAGAAAGGGCCAAGGAGGAGATGGACTAAAAGGCTGAAATAAATACATACCCTGGCCATGCTGGGTACTCAGCTAGTGCTCGATAACAATGAAACTCACACTGGATGTGTCACAAGCAAGCATCTACATCTACATCCATACTCCGCAAGCCACCTGATGGTGTGTGGCGTAGGGTACCTTGAGTACCTCTATCGGTTCTCCCTTCTATTCCAGTCTCGTATTGTTCGTGGAAAGAAGGATTGTCGGTATGCCTCTGTGTAGGCTCTAATCTCTCTGATTTTATCCTCATGGTCTCTTCGCGAGATATACGTAGAACGAAGCCATATACTGCTTGACTCTTCGGTGAAGGTATGTTCTCGAAACTTTGACAAAAGCCCGTACCGAGCTACTGAGCGTCTCTCCTGCAGAGTCTTCCACTGGAGTTTATCTATCATCTCCGTAACGCTTTCGCAATTACTAAATGATCCTGTAACGAAGCGCGCTGCTCTCCGTTGTATCTTTTGTATCTCTTCTACCAACCCTATCTGGTACAGATCCCACACCGGTGAGCAGTACTCAAGCAGTGGGCGAACAGGTGTACTGTAACCTACTTCCTTTGTTTTTGGACTGCATTTCCTTAGGATTCTTCCAATGAATCTCAGTCTGGCATATACTTTACCGACGATTAATTTTATATGGTCATGCCATTTTAAATCACTCCTAATGCCTACTCCCAGATAATTTTAGAATTAACTACTTCCAGTTGCTGATCTGCTATATTGTAGCTAAATGATAAAGGATATTTCTTTCTATGTATTCGCAGCACATTACACTTGTCTACATTGAGATTCAATTGCCACTCCCTGCACCATGCGTCAATTCGTTGCAGATCCTCCTGCATTTCAGTACAATTTTCCATTTTTACAACCTCTCGATATACTACAGCATCATCCGCAAAAAGCCTCTGTGAACTTCCGATGTCATCCACAAGGTCATTTATGTATATTGAGAATAGCAACGGTCCTAAGACACTCCCCCTGCGGCACACCTGAAATCACTCTTACTTCAGAAGAGTTCTCTCCATTGAGAATGACATGCTGCGTTCTGTTATCAAGAAACTCTTCAATCCGATCACACATTTCGTCTGATAGTCCATATGCTCTTACTTTGTTCATTAAACGACTAAGGATGATAGGACATCTAATGTTTTCGACGTTTGCAAAAGACGTAGCTGTTACCCACAGCTCCACTCACGTTATAACGAGTGACGGTGAGTAAGTAAGGTATTGTATATGCGATAACGTCATCTGCTCTCAGGTGCCCGCCCGTTTGGGTAAGCGCAGCCCGTCGTGTGCACCACGCCTCGCTGCCACCTGCCCCGACACACGACACGGCGGCACAGGCGGTGGGACGTGGACACAAGCGCACGTCTATGCATTGTCATACTGAAGTAGCTACACGATACACAACTTGTACAATATGCAAGAAATTTAATAATTTTTAAATTGTTTATGTGTACTAATGTAAAAAAGTTCCATTTCCATTTCACCCCGTTAGGGGTCCATTTTATTCTATTTATTTTATTTTTTAACCCTCAGAATAAAGCTATCGCTATGGGTTTCTTTATACTGGATGGTCCATTTATCGTGACCAGGCCAAATATCTCATGAAATAAGCGTCAAACGAAAAAACTACAAAGAACGAAACTCGTCTAGCTTGAAGGGGGAAACCAGATGGCGCTATGGTTGGCCCGCTGGATGGCGCTGCCGTAGGTCCAACGGATAGCAACTGCGTTTTTTAAAAATAGGAATCCTTTTCGCTTTGTGATAGACGGCGCTGTAATAGTCACAAACGCAAAAGTACACGGTATCACGTAACGTTCCGCCAGTGCGGACGGTATTTGCTTCGTGATACGTTACCCGTTTTGAAATGGATCGTTTACCAATTGCGGAAAAGGTCGATATCGCGTTGATGTATGGCTATTGTGATCAAAATTCCAAACGGGCGTGTGCTATGTTTGCTGCTCGGTATCCTGGACGACATCATCCAAGTGTCCGGACCGTTCTCCGGACAGTTACGTCATTTCAGGAAACACGAAGTGTTCAGCCACATGTGAAACGTCAACAACCACCTGCAACAAATGATGATGCCCAAGTAGGTGTATTATCTGCTGTCACGGCTAATCCTCACATCAGTAACGGAAAAATTGAGCGAGAATCGGGAATTCAAAAACGTCGGGTTCAGAATTTTCTATGCACCAGGAATTGCATGGCGACGACTTCGAACGTCGTGTACATTTCTGCCACAGGGCACAAGAGAAATTACGGGACGATGACAGATTTTTCACACGCGTTCTATTTAGCGACGAAGTGTCATTCACCAACAGCGGTAACGTAAACCGGCGTAATATGCACTATTGGACAACGGAAAATCCACGATGGCTGCGACAAGTGGAACATCAGCGACCTTGGCGGGTTAATGTATGGTGCGGCATTATGTGAGGAAGGATAATTGGCCCCCATTTTATGGATGGCAATCTAAACGGTGCAATGTATGCTGATTTCCTAAGTAATGTTCTACCGATGTTACTACAAGATGTTTCACTGCATGACAGAATGGCGATGTACTTCCAACATGACCGATGTCCGGCACATAGTTCGCGTGCGGTTGAAGCGGTATTGAATAGCATATTTCATGACAGGTGGATTGGTCGTCGAAGCACAATACCATGGCCCGCACGTTCACCGGATCTGACGTCCCCGGATTTCTTTGTGTGGGGAAAGTTGAAGGATATTTGCTAGCGTGATCCACCGACAACGCCTGACAACATGCGTCAGCGCATTGTCAATGCATGTGCGAACATTACGGAAGGCGAACTACTCGCTGTTGAGAGCAATGTCGTTACACGTATTGCCAAATGCATTGAGGTTGGCGGACATCATTTATTGCATTAATGCGGTATTTACAGGTAATCACGCTGTAACAGCATGCGTTCTCAGAAATGATAAGTTCACAAAGGTACATGTATCACATTGGAACAACCGAAATAGAATGTTCAAACGTACCTACGTTCTGTATTTTAATTTAAAAAACCTACATGTTACCAGCTGTTCGTCTAAAATTGTGAGCCATATGTTTGTGACTGTTACAGCGCCATCTATCACAAAGCGAAAATTGTGGTCCAACTAAAGCATTCATATTTCTTTACGTACTACACGAATATGTAATAAAAATTGGGGTTCTTATTAAAAAAACGCAGTTGATATCCGTTTGACCTATGGCAGCGCCATCTAGCGGGCCAACCATAGCACCCTCTGGTTTTCCGTTTCAAGCTAGACAAGTTTCGTTCTTTGTAGTTTTTTCGTTTGACGCTTAGTTCGTGAAATATTTGGCCCAGTCACGATCAATGGACTACCCTGTATATAACTTTAGTGCTACCAGTCATATTTTTCTTTTTATTTATAAAATAACAGACAGTTACTTTCGGATGAATAACAGCACTGAAGTATGGATTAAACATGCGGGGGACTTTATAAGCATTGTATTCATTAGGCTGAATCATGCGCCGGAGATCATCGCCATCTGTGTCTCGTGTGTGTGACGTCGTTTTGTGTTTTTCGTGTCCGCCGTCCCGCTACTACGTTCACTTGTTCTGTCGGATTCGTCAAGGTTCTGTGCGCCGTGTCAACGTGTTTCCAGTGTTGTTATCGTCACGTGTGAACGGCTCCGTGTTTTTTGTGTCTCTGTGACCTCTATCTTTTGTCCATCGCTATATTCATTGTCGTTCTACATTCTTGTACTATTTGTCAACACTATGGCTGAAGAGCGGCATAGTGTGCCGCTGACAGCCTACCTGATTTGTACAGGTATCAAAATAACAATAAAGTAAAAAAAAATAGGTTGAATCATGTTGTTTAGAATATGTACTGGCGTAAGCTGTCGCCAGCACACCAGGCGGCAAAGAGGTTCCCAGTAGATCGATCGTAGGCACCGCAGCAAGCGAGCCCGTCAGGAGAGAGGCCAACGACAGACACAAAGCAACGCGCCGCCAACGCCCTCTCGACGGCCAGTATTTAGATCGCCGCCGCGGACCGGTGGGCCCAGTCAGTCAGTCAGTCACCCAGTGAGTCAACGAGTCGAGTCATCAGTCGCAGAAAGCTCAGTCTCTAGCTCAGAGTGTGTCAGTACCTGGCGACCAGGGTAGCCTACACAGAGGACTTGTACTTCATCAGCAGTGAGGCTAACGTGGACTATTACTGAGAGCTTGTACCACACGGACTAGCGCAAGGTAAGTAGCTTTCTCACTCCTACGAATAAAGAACCCTGGCAATATATGCGTGCAGTTTGTGTTATACACTACTGGCCATTAAATTTGCTACACCACGAAGATGACGTGCTACAGACGCGAAATTTAACCGACAGGGAGAAGATGCTGTGATATGCAAATAATTAGCTTTTCAGAGCATTCACACCAGGTTGGCGCCGGTGGCGACACCTACAACGTGCTGACATGAGGAAAGTTTCCAGCCGATTTCTCATACACAAACAGCATTTGAACGGCGTTGCCTGGTGAAACGTTGTTGTGATGCCTCATTTAAGGAGGAGAAATGCGTACCATCACGTTTCCGACTTTGATTAAGGTCGCATTGTGGGCTATCGCGATTGCGGTTTATCGTATCGCGACATTGCTGCTCGTGTTCGTCGAGATCCAAGACTGTTAGGAGAATATGGAATCGGTGGGTTCAGGAGGGCAATACGGAACGCCGTGCTGGATCCCAACGGCCTCGTATCACTGGCAGTCGAGATGAAAGGCATCTTATCCGCATGGCTGTAACGTCTCGATCCCTGAGTCAACAGTTGGGACGTTTGCAAGGCAACAACCATCTGCACGAACAGTTCGACGATGTTAGCAGCAGCATGGACTATCAGCTCTGAGACCATGGCTGCGGTTACCCTTGACGCTGCATCACAGACAGGAGCGCCTGCGATGGTGTACTCAATGACGAACCTGTGTGCACAAATGGCAAAACGCCATTTTTTCTGATGAATCCAGGTTCTGTTTACAGCATCATGATGGTCGCGTCCGTGTTTGGCGACATCGCGGTGACGCACATTGGAAGCGTGTATTCGTCATCGCCATACTGGCGTAACACCCGGCGTGATTGTATGGGGTACCATTGGTTACACGTCTCTGTCACCTCTTGTTCTCATTGACGGCACTTTGAACAGTCGACGTTACATTTCAGATGTGTTACGACCCGTGGCTCCACCCTTCATTCGGCCGGCCGGAGTGGCCGTGCGGTTCTAGGCGCTACAGTCTCGAACCGCGAGACCGCTACGGTCACAGGTTCGAATCCTGCCTCGGGCATGGATGTGTGTGATGTCCTTAGGTTAGTTAGAAATACTTAAACCTAAGTTCTAGGGGACTGATGACCTCAGATGTTAAGTCCCATAGTGCTCACAGCCATTTGAACCATTTTTACCCTTCATTCGATCCATGCGAAACCCTACATTTCAGCAGGATAATGCACGACCACATGTTGTAGGTCCTGTACGGGCTTTTCTGGATACAGAAAATGTTAGACTGCTGCCCTGGCCAGCACACTCTCCAGATCTCTCACCAATTGAAAACGTCTGGTCAATGGTGGCCGAGCAACTGGCTCGTCACAATACGCCAGTCACTGCTCTTGAACTGTGGTATTGTGTTGAAGCTGCATGGGCAGCTGTACCTGTACACGCCATCCAAGCTCTGTTTGACTCAATGCCCAGGCGTATCAAGGCCGTTATTATGGTCAGAGGTGGTTGTTCTGGGTACTCATTTCTCAGGATCTATGCACCCAAATTGCGTGAAAATGTTATCACATGTCAGTTCTAGTATAATATATTTGTCCAATGAATACCCGTTTATCATCTGCATTTCTTCTTGGTGCAGCAATTTTAATGGCCAGTAGTGTAGAATGAGGATACTGGCCACCAAGCAACATCCTCTCCTTGCTTCCCATAGTACAAGCCTACAGTGACAACGAGAGGATACAAAAGCATTTTCACAACAATGATAAGACCAACAGCAGGAGATAAATTATTTTTTAAAACAGTAAATATTTTTCCATAATTCGCGTAATATTCCTCACATCAATAAATATCGTTTGTCGGCATTCAAACTATCTCCGTACCAGATTTCACCAGTAATGGTTCAGTAGTTAAGTCGAGAAAAGGTAATGGACAAACAGGTTTTCGCATTCATAACATTGGTGTGTATTTATCGGGAGTGATCAGCAGCACTGTAAGATTATTCGCCGACTACAGTGTTGTGTACAGGAAAGGGTCGTCGTTTGACGACCCTTTCCTGTACACAGCTGCAGAATGCACTGGGCGAAATTTACGGTTTGTTTAATGAATGGCAGCTCTATTACATGTGGGTAAATGTAAGCTAATGGCTGTAACAGAGGCGATGAACCCGACAGTAACTGATTGCAACATTACTGGTGAACAACTTGAGCACATAACATCGTGTGGGTATTTCATGGGAATACTAACAATAGGAAGTTATATGGAAAGGGACTATCATGTAAAATCCGTACAAGGGAAGATGTATGGTAGAATTAGATTTCTTGAACAGGTTTTGTGAAAATGAAGTGTATCTCTAAAGCAAATATCATACAATACTATGGGCCAGCCAATTCGAGAATATTGTTCCAATGTTTGGATGCCTTATCAAGTAGGCACAACAGCAAACATCGGAGGAATTCATACACAAATGTTCACGAAACTCAAATGGGAAATCTTGGAAGAAAGACGACGTACCTCATGAGAAACCCTGTTACGTAAATTGAGAGAACCTGTACTCATGGTGATATATCTGGCGAAGGTACGAACAATACCCAGGTAGCAATGATTGAACAAGTTGCTTTATCACATCTACTCCGACGTGGATGGCAGAGTCTCCGTCTCCTTTGGCGAGAAGGTCACTAACACTCTGTAAGTCCACAGCTGGCAACTACCAGAGTCGCCCAGTCAGAAGTGGGTGGCAGCCCCGTCGGAAGGCCACTCTTGAGTGAGAACGCTGGCGACGGAATCCTTACGGAATCGATCCCTGCCCAGGGTAACTCAACATGCGCAAACTACACTCCTGGAAATTGAAATAAGAACACCGTGAATTCATTGTCCCAGGAAGGGGAAACTTTATTGACACATTCCTGGGGTCAGATACATCACATGATCACACTGACAGAACCACAGGCACATAGACACAGGCAACAGAGCATGCACAATGTCGGCACTAGTACAGTGTATATCCACCTTTCGCAGCAATGCAGGCTGCTATTCTCCCATGGAGACGATCGTAGAGATGCTGGATGTAGTCCTGTGGAACGGCTTGCCATGCCATTTCCACCTGGCGCCTCAGTTGGACCAGCGTTCGTGCTGGACGTGCAGACCGCGTGAGACGACGCTTCATCCAGTCCCAAACATGCTCAATGGGGGACAGATCCGGAGATCTTGCTGGCCAGGGTAGTTGACTTACACCTTCTAGAGCACGTTGGGTGGCACGGGATACATGCGGACGTGCATTGTCCTGTTGGAACAGCAAGTTCCCTTGCCGGTCTAGGAATGGTAGAACGATGGGTTCGATGACGGTTTGGATGTACCGTGCACTATTCAGTGTCCCCTCGACGATCACCAGTGGTGTACGGCCAGTGTAGGAGATCGCTCCCCACACCATGATGCCGGGTGTTGGCCCTGTGTGCCTCGGTCGTATGCAGTCCTGATTGTGGCGCTCACCTGCACGGCGCCAAACACGCATACGACCATCATTGGCACCAAGGCAGAAGCGACTCTCATCGCTGAAGACGACACGTCTCCATTCGTCCCTCCATTCACGCCTGTCGCGACACCACTGGAGGCGGGCTGCACGATGTTGGGGCGTGAGGGGAAGACGGCCTAACGGTGTGCGGGACCGTAGCCCAGCTTCATGGAGACGGTTGCGAATGGTCCTCGCCGATACCCCAGGAGCAACAGTGTCCCTAATTTGCTGGGAAGTGGCGGTGCGGTCCCCTACAGCACTGCGTAGGATCCTACGGTCTTGGCGTGCATCCCTGCGTCGCTGCGGTCCGGTCCCAGGTCGACGGGCACGTGCACCTTCCGCCGACCACTGGCAACAACATCGATGTACTGTGGAGACCTCACGCCCCACGTGTTGAGCAATTCGGCGGTACGTCCAGCCGGCCTCCCGCATGCCCACTATACCCCCTCGCTCAAAGTCCGTCAACTGCACATACGGTTCACGTCCACGCTGTCGCGGCATGCTACCAGTGCTAAAGACTGCGATGGAGCTCCGTATGCCACGGCAAACTGGCTGACACTGACGGCGGCGGTGCACAAATGCTGCGCAGCTAGCGCCATTCGACGGCCAACACCGCGGTTCCTGGTGTGTCCGCTGTGCCGTGCGTGTGATCATTGCTTGTACAGCCGTCTCGCAGTGTCCGGAGCAAGTATGGTGGGTCTGACACACCGGTGTCAATGTGTTGTTTTTTCCATTTCCAGGAGTGGATCTGCCGAAGGTACGAACAATACCCAGGTAGCAATGATTGAACAAGTTGCTTTATCACATCTACTCCGACGTGGATGGCAGTCTCCGTCTCGTTTGGCGAGAAGGTCACTGACACTCTAAGTCCACAGCTGGCAACTCCCAGAGTCGCCGAGTCAGAAGTGGGTGGCAGCGCCGTCGGAAGGCCATTCTTGAGTGAGGACGCTGGCGACGGAATCCTTACGGAATCGATCCCTGCCCAGTGTAACTTCACCTGCGCAAACTAGTCTCATCTAGTCCGAGCGCTAACCTAAAGACTACTTGGTGCTCGGATACAGCTGGGACTATTTTCAATCACGTGTCTTGCGGAAGAGAATAGGTCCGTGTGGCCTACGACCTCTGCTGAGGTTGCCTCCTTGAGGACGGTCGGAGTATGGCCGTCTGTCTTCCAGAAAATTGTCCCCTGTGTGTCAGGCATCTCTGAAGCACTGTTGTGATGTTGGCTGTTGACACTGCAGGCGTCATGCCTCTGTACAGCCGAAGATGACTGTACGACAGTTACGCTGCCAGCAACGCGTAGAGGTCATGAGAAAAAGATGAGAGAGATTAAGATGCGTAGAGTCGCATACTCATACCAATATAACAAATGCGAAAGTGTGTTTATCTGTTACATTTTCGCATGGAAACCACAGAACCGATTTTGATGAAATTTGATATGCAAATAACTTGAACCGAGGAAGAACATAGGTCACTTTAGAAAGCGAAAAAGGGAAAGAAATGGACCACTGAGTGCGTGACGCAGGGAATGGAACATCTATTATTTACACGAGTAAACCTAAATCACGTAAAAACCCGGCCAAGTGTAAGCAGCACTTGTGCTCTACAGGTTCTATATATATGGCCTACCTTTTGACCGCATTGACTTAGAAGTTTAACCTTTTTACGCCAAAAAAGAACCATAAACTTTAGCGTTTGACATAAATTTCAGTTTTATAAGGCTACCCTTTCCTGCGGAAAGGTGGTCTTAACAGACAGACAAAAAGGCATAAAATTTTTTATGTGGTACAATTAAAAATTAAGAATTTTCGGATTTTTTTCCTTTACTTTTACTGTCAAACCGTGCTACTTGCCAAGTTTCGTAATTCTAGGCTAACGGGAAGTATTCTGTAGGTTACGAGGAGTAAGTTTAGGGTTATCAAAAGATGTGACACAAATGGCTGTATCTTTCGATGGTATTAATTTGGTAGCTTACAATTTTTACGCCACCAGGGGACCATGTATCTCAAGTCAACTTCAACAATACCTGTACCTGTTCCTGAGAAATAGTGGTCCTTAACAGACGGGCAAGCAGCAAAGTGCTCGGTTCCGTTTTTAGTAATTGACGAACAGAACTCTAAAAACTACTAAAAATGCATAGCTCACACGTTGCGCAATGTATAGCTCTTTCAATAGCATGATCCATAGATCCACACTCCTGTCTGCGCAACACCGTGCATTGGGGGGGAGGGGGGGGGGGGGGGGGGGAGGACACATCACTACTGATACGTAAATGTAGCTGAGAGACTGAATCTTATAGAGTGTTTATGTACACTATGTGATCAAAAGTATCCAAACACCTGGCTGAAAATGACTTACAAGTCCGTGGCTCCCTCCTTCGGTAATGCTGGAATGGTGTTGGCCCACACTTAGCGTTGATGACAGCTTCCCATCTCGACGATATACGTTCAATCAGGTGCTGGAAGGTTTCTTGCGGAATGGCAGCCCATTCTTCACAGAGTGCTGCACTGAGGAGAGGTATCGATGTCAATCGGTGAGACCTGGCCCGAAGTCGGCGTTCCAAAACATCCCAAAGGAGTTCTATAGGATTCAAGTCAAGACTTCGTCCAAGCGAGTCCATTTCAGGGATGTTATTGTTGTGTAACCACGCCACCACAGGCCGTGCATTATGAACAGGTGCTCGACCGTGCTGAAAGATGCAATCGCCATCCCCGAATTGCTCATCAACAGTGGGAACCAAAAAGGTGCTTAAAACATCATCAATGTCGGCCTGTGCTGCGATAGTGCCACGCAAAACATCAAGTGGTGCAACCCCCCTCCATGAAAAACACGACCACACCGTTACACCACCGCCTCCGAATTTTACTGTTGGCACTACACACGCTGGCAGATAACGTTCACCGGGCATTCGCCATGCCCACACCATGCCATTGAATCGCCACAACGTTTTTCCACTGTTTATGCTCCTGACACCAAGCGAGGCGCCGTTTGGCATTTACTGGCGTGATGTGTGGCGTATGGACAGCCGCTCGACCATGGAATCCATGTTTTCTCACCTCCCGCCTAATTGTCATAGTACTTGCAGTGGATTCTAATGCAGTTTGTAATTCCTGTGTGATGGTCAGGGTAGATGTCTGCCTATTACATATTACGACCCTCTCCAACTGTCAGCGGTCTCTCTCAGTCAACAGACGAGGTCGGCCTGTACGCTTTTGTGTTGTACGTGTACCTTCACGTTTCCACTTCACTATCACATCGGTAACAGTGGATCTAGGGATGTTTAGGAGTGTGGAAATCTCGCGTACAGACGTATGACACAAGTGACACCCAATCACCTGACCACATTCGAAATCGGGAGTTCCAGGGAGCACCCCATTCTGCTCTTTCACAATGTCTAATGACTAGTGAGGTCACTGATATGGAGTACCTGGCAGTGAGAGGCAGCACAATGCACCTAATCTGAAAAACGTATGTTTTTGGGGGTGTCTGGATACTTTTGATCAAATAGCGTAGATCGAAGTGGAACCGATCCGTTCGAAATTATTGTAGTTGTTGCTATTTTTATAATTTGTTCAGGAAACATTTGTAAAAGAAGTATTTAGTTATGGATGAAATTCTTTGGATGTAAATGAACGATATTTGTAAAATCATTGAGTTGGAACTGCTTCTATTATCTTTGTACTGATTAGAATCAGTAGTTGTCACAGTGTGAACACGAGTAGTAGACATGGAGAAGTGCGTGTTCAAAAAAGTTGATTGTACCAGAATGGAAATTGATTTGAATATCAAACTAAAATGTGATATAGATAGATAGATATTCAGCGATCACAGGCCCTGGAGACCTCGCGCTGCTTCCACAAACTGCCTCCATTCCTTCCTGTCTTGTGACCGGTTCCTCCAGGTGTCTTCAGTTCCCAGGGCTGCTAGATCCTTCGCCAGGTCGTCCATCCAACGCTGCCTCGGTCGTCCAATGGGGCGTTTGGTGTTTGGTTTTCCCGCTAGTGCCATCTTCGCCTGTCTTCCATCTGGCGTACGGGCTGCATGGCCCACCCACTGTATTCTTTTGCTCTTTATCTTCTGTATGATGGTTGGTTGTCGCATCAGAAAATAGATTTCATCATTTTTCCTCCTCCTCCATTCTCCGTTATCTAAAACTGGTCCCCATATCTTCCTCATTACTGTTCTTACAAATATTAATAGTTTTTCCCTTTCTCGCTTAGTCATGCTCCAAGTTTCTGAACGGTACATTACTGTTGGGCATATCACTGTGTTGTAGATTTTCATCTTAGTGTTCACTAAGATCGATTTAGAGCCAAGCGTCTCTCTGAGGGAATGCATGCATTTCGTTCCCACTGCTATTCTTTCCTTGATGTCGATTTTTATGCTGTTGTCCGTAGTAAACCAAGATCCCAAGTATTTGAACTGGTCTATTCTCTTGAAACCCATCTCGTGCTTGGATTCACTTAATAGTACTATGTCATCTGCATATGCGAGACAATTGAAGTTACCGTCCATCTCTATTCCAGCCCATTCGTGTTGCCTACACTTTTCTATTACTTTCTTTAAGATGGCATTGAACAGAACACATGAGAGAGCATCCCCTCGTCTGAGGGCTGTCTCAATATCGAATGTTTCTGATGTGGCTCCTCGGAAACGTACTGCTGCCTTTGACCTTTCCATACAAGCTTACACCATTCTCAATAGCTTCTCAGGGATTCTGGCATTGCATTGTATAGGCCATTCCCGTGGATGCTGTCATGTTGTTGTTGTGGTCTTCAGTCCAGAGACTAGTTTGATGCAGCTCTCCATGGTACTCTATCCTGTGCAAGCTGCTTCATCTCCCAGTACCTACTGCTACCTACTTCCTCCTGAATCTGTTTAGTGTACTCATGCCTTGATCTCCTTCTACGATTTTTATGCTCCACGCTGCCCTCCAATACTAAATTGGTGATCCCTCGATGTCTTAGAACATGTCCTACCAACTGATCCCTTCTTCTAGTTAAGTTGTGCCATAAATGTCTCTTCTCTCCAATTCTATTCAATACCTCCTGATTAGTTATGTGATCTACCCATGTAATCTTCAGCATTCTTCTGTAGCACCACATTTCGAAAGCTTCTATTCTCTTCTTGTATAAACTATTTATCGTCCACGTTTCACTTCCATACATGGCTACACTCCATACAAATACTTTCAGAAACGACTTCCTGACACTTAAATCTATACTCGATGTTAACAAATTTCTCTTCTTCAGAAACGCTTTCCTTGCCATTGCCAGTCTACATTTTATATCCTCTCTACTTCGACCATCATCATGCACGTTGAAAATCAACGAACAGCATGTAAATATCTTTATCATATTCCCAGTGTTTTTCAGACAATAGTCTTAGTGTGAAAACGTGCTCTATTGTCGATCGGTTTGGTCGAAAGCTAGCTTGGTACTCCTGCATGTTGTTCCCTATGAATGGTTGCAACTTTCTGAGGATAATGATGGACAGCACCTTATACGTTACATTCAACAAGCTGATTCCCCTCTAGTTACTGCATTACTAAAATGTGGCATGAAGAAAATAAAAGGAATGATGGATAAATTTAATCATACAGTATCCAAATGGCCTTATTATCGACGAGAAGCTGGAAGGACCAGACGAGTGCATTTAATTTTAATTATTATTTCGGTCCTCCTTATCGCTTAAAATGGCTGCACTAACTTCGTGTTACTATAGCTGATAAAGTGAACATGAAGAAACTGGTAAGATTTTTTTTTTTTCCAAACTAATTGAGGGGAGGTTCACGATAAGATGTAGACGTGGGCTAGCCGATCGGCGGCAGCCGTAATGGAGCACGTGGGCCAGGGTGTGCTCCTGTGCGCAGGCGACATAGAGTAACACCAGGGTGAGGCGTGGACGGTCAGCAGCCGCCACCCACTACAGCACGGCGCAGGGTTAATTCTGGCGGCGCCCACCTGCGCGGATCGCTGACGTTCACGCACTGCCGTCTCAGGGGCGCTAAAGCCGTCGGCACACGGACCGTGCTTCCGAACGTTGAGCGTGCCGGGTTTCTGACGTCATAGTGTGGAATAGCACGTTCGGCAGTCTTTCCGAACGTGCAGAGCAATATCTGGCATGTCAGATATTCTGAGCGTGCGTCTGAGCGTTGACCAATGAGATGGCACAACGCCACCTACGTCACACACACGCCGTCTCCCTTCAGTACAGAGTTGTGAGGCGCCATATTGGCATTCATTTCAAGTCTATGTGTATATCTGCCCTTTCTTAGCACCAGTAAATTGACAATCACTGGAAAGCCCGTTGTTAACTGTGTGATTCGTTCCAATAAAATGATGAGAAACATCATATTAGTGGCAAAAGAATTATTGTAACTTGCGTATTATGAGAGTATGCTATTTGAAGGCAGAGACACACTGAAGATACACACAAAACGCATTGTTCTTGGTACAATTTGTTATAATTATATTGCAATTTGTAACATATCTACGATTAAGGTTTTCAGCAAGGGCTAGTACATTATGATTAGACACGTACGGTGTTATATTGGTTCAGCGTAACGCGTAGTGTCACTGATCTGTGATCAGTTTCTGTGTTGGGAGCGGTGGTTCGCGTCTTCACATTACGAAATTTTTTTTCCTAACATTCGCGTTTTATTAGGTTCTTGTACTTTATTATTAGTTTAATATAAGTACATACTATAATATTTGATGTTGTGTAAATATGAGTTCACTTTTTTTTTTAGGCGTCGCTTTGTTCGATTGACTTAATCTACTGGACAGCTTGCGCTACTTGTATGAAGATATTTTGCTCCTTTTTCTTTTACGCTTCGTAATTCACATGTTGCAAAGATTCTGCTGCTGGGCAGGAACAGTGATCAAGTAAGACTGACCTTGGGATTTCACTAAAATGTAGGAATGACGAAATAATGTTTATCTAATGCGGAGAAGTATTCCAAATTTTTATCGCACTACTTGTAATGGCACTTTTATAAGCCTGTGTCTTTATTGACTGGACATGGTATTTTCCTTTTCGTGGATGATGGAGGAAATGTGCGTTTTAATGGAGCTAACGTGGGACTTTCACGCGCACCTGTTGAGTAAATAGCGTGATTTACGAACTAGAAACATCCCTCAACTGCCGATCACATAGACCACGTTGGGGCCCACGTACCGTACACACTAGTCGCACTGCTCCTGAGCGTTCAGCAGCACATTCAACTTGGCATGCTCAACATTGACGTTCGACAGCACGGTCCGTGTGCCGATGGCTTAAAGGCCGGTTCCCGCTATGGCTGCCGCGCGTCAAGAAAACCATGCGTCAGCGGCGTGGTTGCCATGGAAACGGCGTCAGCGGCACGGCGCGGCGGGCTCTGCGTCGCGGTTTGACCATGTCGAACCGCTTCCGCTGCCGCGCTCGAGGTCCGCGCCAACAATCACAGAACGTGCTGAGCGTGACGTGAGGTATGGAACCCCGGGCCACACGAACTTTCTCCAAACCGCTGGCGCGGACGCGGTGGCAGCTATGAAATACTTATCATCGGATTCCAAGGAAACTATTCGGCAGAAAAATTTGATTCTTGGGCATGTTACAGCCTGATATCTTCTCTCGATAAAGGATAGAATTTCTTTTCGTTATTCGTAGGAGTTACTTGCTGTATCGCATTTACGTAAACCTTTACACGAAATTTTAATGAGTGTGCAGAGGTAAAAACGCATTGCGTGGACTTTGCGTACAGTTCATTTTAGGTAATACATTATTGCGTATGAAATTTAGTCAACATAACGAAATTGTTTTTAAAGCTGAGAGCAGGTCGATAGCTATCACCGTTCTCGAGATATTGAATGATATGTCGGCAGACGGGCTGTGCCGTGACCGCGCGCGGCTCGCTCACGACGCCATCGGTACTTCGTCCCGCTCGTCGTAAACCATGTGCTTGTATCAACCGCAAATTTCGTAAATGGTTCAAGAAGTCGAAACGTGTTTTTTTGCAAACGATAACTTGTGAAAAGTCATGTATTTCGTCGCATGATAAATATCCTGAATCTGTTTATCTACCGAGATATGAAAGTAACTACAGTTTTTCAGAAGGGATAGATGAATTTTTTTAAACAGCATTTAATAGCATGTGGAATGAAAAGTTAAACCGAAACTAATTTGCTGGTATGTCATAAGATGTCATAAGATGTAATTTACTAAATATCTACAGCTATTGATTATTTCCTTTTGGAAGTAACAACCTTTTTTTTCTTTATCCAGTGTCTTTACTGATTCAAGATGCGTTTCGCCTTTTACTTTAAGGCATCTTCGGTGGAATCTTGAATGATTCAATTTTGTTTTGATATGTGATACTAGCAGATTATAAAACAGTTCACATCTTTTTTACGTGAATGAGTGATTACTTACAGTCAATCGAGTTTTTGGCGGACATGTACATTTCCCCTCACCTGGTTACATGCTGGAGGTTGAACTAAAACTTAGATTATGGAACATAAGCACATTTTCATGTTCGCTCTTTTTTCTTCTGTCACTAGCAGTAGGCATTTTATCGAAAACTCTGATTTGAAGTCGTAACTACAGTGTGTTCACCTCATGTCCCTTCCTGTCTGGTTTGTTTATGTACATGTTGCCAACCTGCAGAATTATATGCTGAAAACTAATGTTTGTTTATTTTTGTTCTCCTTATATCTGTATGTGTGTGTGCCTAGCCAGTGAAGTTGAAAGTGACTCCAGTAGTAGTCGGACAGTGGTTGAAAGATTTGGTGTTCAGCTGATTTCAGTTTTGGTTTAAATGTTTTGTGGAGGAGTGCATGGAAGAGTAAATTCACTGCTTACATTAATAGATAAAATAGTAGAATAGTATTTCAACAGATGATTATTATCAGAATACTATCACCCAACCCCCTTGTCCTCACTCTTTGACGCCCCATAATACGTCCTGTCAACTAACCCCTATTGTTGTCAAAGTTGTGCCATAATTTCCTCTTCCTCCTCTATTTAATTCCATACCTCTTCTTTAGTCACATGATCCTCGTATCTAATCTTCAGCATTCTTATTGATCACCATGTTTTGAAAGGGTCCATTGTGTTCTTGATAGAACTGTTCATCGTTCATGTTTCACTTACATACAAGGCTGCACTCCACACAAATACCTTTGTAAAATAGTATCCAACCATTAGAATTTGTATTCTATGTTGAAAGGTCTCTGTTGGATTCCTTTCATGTTAATTTCTTAAATCTGTTGTCATTTACGGCATAAATTCCTCTTCTAAAGTTACAATGGTGTTTCTGACTATCTGGGAGGAGACTGAGCAGTGAAATGTGTTACTTTTACACATAAACAAGAACGATCTGTCACACTACTACACTTTAAAACACAGTTTATATGTAATTCATGTCACACAGTCTCATACGGAACCTACATCCGCTTTCTTTTATATACTGTATATGATAAGATACTGTCATCCCCCTTCTCTTCTGAGTGAGAGGATGAATGAGCAAATGTATTTCTAGTTGCATGCTTGACGGTAGCAGACAAGCCTGTCTGCTAGAGAACAGTAGGACCAACGTTGGAAAAGGTAGCTACGCTTTCTAAAAGCAGAGAGGTTTCTATTCTTAGTATGGTCCTCTCCGTCCCTTGTCATGTTGGTATAGGAAGCTGCCTCTCTGGTCACTACCATTTGTATCTGTTAAGCACGCTCGGTAGGGACCCAGGTCAGTCTGTCCGTGGCGAGCGTCTGAAGTGGTAAGATCTCTGGCTAAGCGCGTGTCTGCTAAGTCCATAGGACAATGGATTTCTTAAGTTCAGCCTAACTGATAATTTAATCACCTTTATTTCAGGTTTAGCTCTAAAATATGTAATGTTATCTTAAATTGCAACGCAGTGTAATTCGAGTGTGAAGTTCAGAATATCTTCCGGTAGTTGCTTTGTCACTACTTTGTGAGTAAACTGGAACCATGTGTTGATCAGTAACTCTAACTAAGATCATCAATCTTAAATGCGAATGTGTGTGAGATTATAACGTCTCATCTTGACAATATTTTTCAATATAGCAACTTTTCTTTATGTTCAACCCACGTGGGGTGTACTTTGTGAGACCAGTACCACGTGCTTATACAATTGTTTGACCCATCAGGTTAATAGTAAGACGATAGTAGCCAGTTCGAGGTTTTTCTTTTGTAAATTGCGTTTCGATATAATTTATTTTAATTATCAAAATTATTGTGGAGTTACACTCTTTGTGTAAACCAAGTTGACCACGTGAAGCATGTGGTGTAAGCATCAAAGTAGCCCTCAGCAATTCTTTACGGGAAGATTTCACAGAGAGTTAGTATGAATTTAGTATACCAGTGTGTGGTAATTTCATGACGTACAGGATTGCGCTACGAACGTAACTTCTTTGGGTTAAATTGAATCGTTTGGTTGTGGTTAATTTCCTCTTGCATATGTTTCAACGTTCTTCGTGTGTTATTTTATGAATGCAGTGTTGTATGTAGTCTCCCAATCTTGGCTCCCTATTTGATATGTTCCGTAAGATTACAAATTCACATTTACACAATCCTAAACAAGGCACCAGTTTAGTTATGAATCAAGTTTGATATGCTGAAATTTTAACGGAACAATGATCAATGTTAAAATGTCCAAATATAAACTGATTTATTTCTTTTTATTTAAATTGCCTTATATATATATATATATATATATATATATATATATATATATATATATATATATATATATATATATATATATATATATATATATCACCAGTTATCGTAAGATGAGTACTGAAAGATTATAATTAATGTTAGTCTGGTTGGGAATTTGGTAAGCTAGACTGGATACCTGGTGCAACAGTTGCGCAGTAATGCAAGGTTAACTTCCTCAGATAGGTCACAGCTTTTAACCCGCTTTTATGGCCTTGAATATCAGCACCGCTTTCAGAACCAACTAAGCAACAACATTACACTGTGAACAAATTTTCTTTTTCAGAACGCTTTTCTCGCTATTGACAGTCTTCAGTCAGGTTTGAGTCTGCACCAGGAAATGCCTTACAATTTAAAATCTGGTTTCGAAAACTGTTCCAAATATATATCATTTTTTCGTGATTCTTAAGCAAGCTGCTGGCGATGATTACATTATGCTCTGTGGGAAATTCTATCAGGTGGTTTCCACTTTCATCCCTTCCACCTAGCCTTTGTGTTCCGACTGTTTTCGTGTACCTGCTACCATATCACATTTTAAATTTTTGACTCGCTTAACTATCTGAATAATCTCTTTTATCGTACATTGTTTCAATGTGTTAGGAGATAGGGAACAATCATGAACGGTAGTCATGAAATCTGTCTATGTTGAAATGAGAAAACATGAATAATGAAATATGTGAAAGAGTACATTGTACATAAAATGAAAAATTGGTATGTCTTCACCCAACTTCGTCTTTCCTTCAAGTAGGTGTAAAATATAGTTATTGAAACACGCCGGTCGTTTCAGTGGGTCACACCCCGTACCTCAGTGACTGTCCGTCATTGGCTACCGCTAGCGTCTGCCGCTTCCAGATGGGAACGCCAACTCCGCGAGCCTCCGCGTCAAAGCGGCAAACGCTGCCGCGCTCTAGTGGGAACCGGCTTGTAGTTACTTTCGTATCTTGGTAGATAAATAGATTATGGATATTTATCATGCGACGAAATAAATGACTTACAAGTTTTCGTTTCCAAAAAAACACGTTTCGATTTCTTGAACCATTTACGAAATTTGCTGTTGATACAACCACATGATTTATGACGAGCAGGACAAAGTAGCAGTCGCATCGCGAGCGACCCGCGCGTGGTCACCGCACAGTCCGTCCGCCGACAAACTTCAATATCTCGAAAACGGTCATAGCTATCGATCTGCTCTCAACTAGACTAAATTTCATATGCAATAATGTATTACCTAAAATGAACTGTACGCAAAGTCCACGCAATGCGTTTTTACCTCTGCAC
This sequence comes from Schistocerca cancellata, assembly GCF_023864275.1. Classification (NCBI taxonomy): domain Eukaryota; kingdom Metazoa; phylum Arthropoda; class Insecta; order Orthoptera; family Acrididae; genus Schistocerca; species Schistocerca cancellata. The sequence goes on along the minus strand of NC_064634.1, from coordinate 462,516,323 downwards.
ACTCATTAAAATTTCGTGTAAAGGTTTACGTAAATGCGATACAGCAAGTAACCACCACGAATAACGGAAAGAAATTCGGTTCTTTATCGAGAGAAGATATCAGGCTGTAACATGCCCAAGAATCAAATTTTTCTACCGAATAGTTTCCTTGGAATCGGATGATAAGTATTTCATAGCTGCCACCGCGTCCGCGCCAGCAGTTCGGCGAAAGCTCGCGTGGCCCGGGGTTCCGTACCTGACGTCACGCTCAGCGCGTTCTGTGATTGGCGGCGCGCACCTGGAGCGCGGCACGCGGCAGCGGAAGCGGTTCGACATGGTCAAACCGCGACGCAGAGCCCGCCGCGCCGTGCCGCTGACGCCGTTTCCATGGCAACCACGCCGCTGACGCGCGGTTTTGACGCGCGGCAGCCCTAGTGGGAACCGGTCTTTAAGCGTGGAGCGGCATCCCCGGCGCGGCCAGTACGCCTAAAGCCGTCGGCACACGGACCGTGCTGTCGAACGTCAACGTTGAGCGCGCCAAGTTCAACGTGCTGCTGAACGCTCAGGAGCGATGCGACTTGTACATACGGTACGTGGGGCCCAACGTGGTATACGCGATCGCAACGCACTCCAGCGGCAGTTGTGAAATGTTTCCAGTTCGTAAATCCCACTGTTTACTAAACGGGCGCACATAAAACTCCCATGTTAGCTCTATTTAAATGCACATTTCCTCCATTGTCCAAGAAAAGGAAAGCACCATGTCCCATCAATAAGGATACAGGTTTATAAAAGTTCCATTACAAACCGTGTGATATAAATTTGCAATACTACTTCACATAAGATAAACATTATTTCATCATTCCCGCATTTTAATAAAACCCTATGGTCAGTCTTACTTGATCACTGTTCCTACCCAGTGGCAGAATCTTTGCAACATGTGAGTCACGAAGCATAAAAGAAAAAGGAGCAAAATATCTTTATACAAGTAGCGCAAGCTGTCTTGTAGATCAAGCTAATCGAACACCCAAAGAAATGTGAACTTATATTTACATAACATCAAACATTATACACTCCTGGAAATTGAAATAAGAACACCGTGAATTCATTGTCCCAGGAAGGGGAAACTTTATTGACACATTCCTGGGGTCAGATACATCACATGATCACACTGACAGAACCACAGGCACATAGACACAGGCAACAGAGCATGCACAATGTCGGCACTAGTACAGTGTATATCCACCTTTCGCAGCAATGCAGGCTGAATTCTCCCATGGAGACGATCGTAGAGATGCTGGATGTAGTCCTGTGGAACGGCTTGCCATGCCACTTCCACCTGGCGCCTCAGTTGGACCAGCGTTCGTGCTGGACGTGCAGACCTCGTGAGACGACGCTTCATCCAGTCCCAAACATGCTCAATGGGGGACAGATCCGGAGATCTTGCTGGCCAGGGTAGTTGACTTACACCTTCTAGATCACGTTGGGTGGCACGGGATACATGCGGACGTGCATTGTCCTGTTGGAACAGCAAGTTCCCTTGCCGGTCTAGGAATGGTAGAACGATGGGTTCGATGACGGTTTGGATGTACCGTGCACTATTCAGTGTCCCCTCGACGATCACCAGTGGTGTACGGCCAGTGTAGGAGATCGCTCCCCACACCATGATGCCGGGTGTTGGCCCTGTGTGCCTCGGTCGTATGCAGTCCTGATTGTGGCGCTCACCTGCACGGCGCCAAACACGCATACGACCATCATTGGCACCAAGGCAGAAGCGACTCTCATCGCTGAAGACGACACGTCTCCATTCGTCCCTCCATTCACGCCTGTCGCGACACCACTGGAGGCGGGCTGCACGATGTTGGGGCGTGAGCGGAAGACGGCCTAACGGTGTGCGGGACCGTAGCCCAGCTTCATGGAGACGGTTGCGAATGGTCCTCGCCGATACCCCAGGAGCAACAGTGTCCCTAATTTGCTGGGAAGTGGCGGTGCGGTCCCCTACGGCACTGCGTAGGATCCTACGGTCTTGGCGTGCATCCGTGCGTCGCTGCGGTCCGGTCCCAGGTCGACGGGCACGTGCACCTTCCGCCGACCACTGGCGGCAACATCGATGTACTGTGGAGACCTCACGCCCCACGTGTTGAGCAATTCGGCGGTACGTCCACCCGGCCTCCCGCATGCCCACTATACGCCCTCGCTCAAAGTCCGTCAACTGCACATGCGGTTCACGTCCACGCTGTCGCGGCATGCTACCAGTGTTAAAGACTGCGATGGAGCTCCGTATGCCACGGCAAACTGGCTGACACTGACGGCGGCGGTGCACAAATGCTGCGCAGCTAGCGCCATTCGACGGCCAACACCGCGGTTCCTGGTGTGTCCGCTGTGCCGTGCGTGTGATCATTGCTTGTACAGCCGTCTCGCAGTGTCCGGAGCAAGTATGGTGGGTCTGACACACCGGTGTCAATGTGTTCTTTTTTCGATTTCCAGGAGTGTATTATATACTTATGTTAAACTAATAACACAGTATCAGAACCTAATAAAAACGCAAATGCTACGAAAAAAAGTTCCTACTGGTGAGTCGCGAACCACCGCCCGAACATTGGCATTTTACACGTCAGTGACGCTACTCAACTCCAGAATCATCCACAGCCAGCATTAACTGTCCCTGTACTGACTGACCAGGCGCAACATACTGACATCCCGTACCTGTACGACACAATGCATACAGTTTTGCATGCATGTATTCGACTGTGTGGCAGTTACATTGGTTATTAACCAGCATTTCACATTTGCAATGGCTCATCTCGCGCCTACATTAACTTGTTACCTTGCAATGTTAATAGCTTAAACATGTTAGCAAAACAAATATATTCCCGAAGTTTCCTAACGCTACATTATTTATATTTTGGCGTTGCGATTTCTTCTTTCCTCAGTGTACAAGCTCACGAGACACAGCACCTGTATCACATGGGACGTGTTACTAACGCGATATGCGGCTGCAGCGCTCTCTGGCGACAGCTGTCAGCTGTATCTGGCTCGCCCACGCTGTTTACGAAAATGATCGCACATAAAATTCCTACGTTAGCTCTACTGAAACTCACATTTCCTCCCTTGTCCATATGCTATCCATCTTCTTCTGTGTGTTGTGTACATAAATAAAATCTTAATATCCAGAATACGTTCTAAGACAAAAAATCAAAATTCTACGTCCAATCGGTAAAGAAATCACCATTATAAAAGTTCACAAAACGAGACAAACTCATTCCTGAGAGAGGACACAAAAAAATAATTATTTTAGTGTAGTGAAATTACGGGGATACATTTGACTTGATAAAATATTTAAGTGATTAACATTACAAGATCAGAGGTAAATGTATGTGTGAGATAAGCCATTCCAAATGTGAAATGCTGGTACATTAATAACCAGTGTAACAGCCAGAAAGTTGAATGCAAACATGAAAACGTGCATCCATTGTGTTGTACGTGTGCTCGGTGTCAGTCTGTGGGATGGAGTTGTACAACAAGCGCACTTGGTTGTTCAATACAGGAACGGTTGGTTAATGCTGTTTGTGGATACCACTGGAATTGTCGTCCGATCATGTCCCGTATCTACCCGACTGGAGACATATATGGTGATCGAGAAGACCAAGGCAACATGTCGACACTCTGTAGAACATGTTTGGTTACAACAGCGGTAGGGGGGCGAACGTTATATTGTCACACAACATCCCCTGGAGTGCTGTTCATGAATGGCATCAGCAGACTGATGTACAGATTTGCAGTCAGAGTGTGTTCGATAACCATGAGTGTGCTACTGCTGTCATAATCGCACCCCAGATTGTAACTCCGGGTTTAGGTCGAGTGTGTGTAGCACGCACATAGGTTGGTTGCAGGCCCTAAACTGGACTACTCCTAACCAACTCACGGCCAACAGTGGCACTGAGGCAGAACCAGCTTTCATCAGACCTCCACCTTTCCCTCAAGTGTGCTCTCACTTGACACCACACACGTCGCAAATGGACGTGGTGTGGGGTCAGTGGAATACACACTATCGGGCATCTGACTCGGAGTTGTCGTTGAAGTAACCGATTTGTAACAGTTTGTTGTATCACAGTGGTGCCAACTGTTGCTCACATTGTTGTTGCAGATGCCGTATGATGCACCAGAGTCATCGTGTGTGTATTGTGTATTGAACTGAGGACCCAGAAATGATGGAGAGGCTTCGTCCCGCCGTAGCCTTCAGTGGTTCACAACCCCAGAATAGGCCACAGCAGTCCACCCACCCCACCGCCGCTCCACACAGAATCCAGGGTTACTGTGCGGTTCGGTCTCCAGTGGACCCCCGCTCCCCCTCCCCCCCCCCCCCCCCCTCCTGGTAACGTCTCGAATATCATGTCGTTTTTGGAAACTCAGAATCTACTATGTAGGAATCAACATGGATTCCGGAAACAGCGATCGTGTGAGACCCAACTCGCTTTATTTGTTCATGAGACCCAGAAAATATTAGATACAGGCTCCCAGGTAGATGCTATTTTTCTTGACTTCCGGAAGGCGTTCGATACAGTTCCGCACTGTCGCCTGATAAACAAAGTAAGAGCCTACGGAATATCAGACCAGCTGTGTGGCTGGAATGAAGAGTTTTTAGCAAACAGAACACAGCATGTTGTTATCAACGGAGAGACGTCTACAGACGTTAAAGTAACCTCTGGTGTGCCACAGGGGAGTGTTATGGGACCATTGCTTTTCACAATATATACACTCCTGGAAATTGAAATAAGAACACTGTGAATTCATTGTCCCAGGAAGGGGAAACTTTATTGACACATTCCTGGGGTCAGATACATCACATGATCACACTGACAGAACCACAGGCACATAGACACAGGCAACAGAGCATGCACAATGTCGGCACTAGTACAGTGTATATCCACCTTTCGCAGCAATGCAGGCTGCTATTCGCCCATGGAGACGATCGTAGAGATGCTGGATGTAGTCCTGTGGAACGGCTTGCCATGCCATTTCCACCTGGCGCCTCAGTTGGACCAGCGTTCGTGCTGGACGTGCAGACCGCGTGAGACGACGCTTCATCCAGTCCCAAACATGCTCAATGGGGGACAGATCCGGAGATCTTGCTGGCCAGGGTAGTTGACTTACACCTTCTAGAGCACGTTGGGTGGCACGGGATACATGCGGACGTGCATTGTCCTGTTGGAACAGCAAGTTCCCTTGCCGGTCTAGGAATGGTAGAACGATGGGTTCGATGACGGTTTGGATGTACCGTGCACTATTCAGTGTCCCCTCGACGATCACCAGTGGTGTACGGCCAGTGTAGGAGATCGCTCCCCACACCATGATGCCGGGTGTTGGCCCTGTGTGCCTCGGTCGTATGCAGTCCTGATTGTGGCGCTCACCTGCACGGCGCCAAACACGCATACGACCATCATTGGCACCAAGGCAGAAGCGACTCTCATCACTGAAGACGACACGTCTCCATTCGTCCCTCCATTCACGCCTGTCGCGACACCACTGGAGGCGGGCTGCACGATGTTGGGGCGTGAGCGGAAGACGGCCTAACGGTGTGCGGGACCGTAGCACAGCTTCATGGAGACGGTTGCGAATGGTCCTCGCCGATACCCCAGGAGCGACAGTGTCCCTAATTTGCTGGGAAGTGGCGGTGCGGTCCCCTATGGCACTGCGTAGGATCCTACGGTCTTGGCGTGCATCCGTGCGTCGCTGCGCTCCGGTCCCAGGTCGACGGGCACGTGCACCTTCCGCCGACCACTGGCGACAACATCGATGTACTGTGGAGACCTCACGCCCCACGTGTTGAGCAATTCGGCGGTACGTCCACCCGGCCTCCCACATGCCCACTATACGCCCTCGCTCAAAGTCAGTCAACTGCACATACGGTTCACGTCCACGCTGTCGCGGCATGCTACCAGTGTTAAAACTGCGATGGAGCTCCGTATGCCACGGCAAACTGGCTGACACTGACGGCGGCGGTGCACAAATGCTGCGCAGCTAGCGCCATTCGACGGCCATCACCGCGGTTCCTGGTGTGTCCGCTGTGTCGTGCGTGTGATCATTGCTTGTACAGCCCTCTCACAGTGTCCGGAGCAAGTATGGTGGGTCTGACACAACGGTGTCAATGTGTTCTTTTTTCCATTTCCAGGAGTGTATAAATGACCTAGTAGATAGTGTCGGAAGTTCCATGCGGCTTTTCGCGGATGATGCTGTAGTATACAGAGAAGTCACAGCATTAGAAAATTGTAGCGAAATGCAGGAAGATCTGCAGCGGATAGGCACTTGGTGCAGGGAGTGGCAACCGACCCTTAACATAGACAAATGTAATGTATTGCGAACACATAGAAAGAAGGATCTTTTATTGTATGATTACATGATAGCAGAACAAACACTGGTAGCAGTTACTTCTGTAAAATATCTGGGAGTATGCGTGCGGAACGATTTGAAGTGGAATGATCATATAAAATTGTTGGTAAGGCGGGTACCAGGTTGAGATTCATTGGGAGAGTCCTTAGAAAATGTAGTCCATCAACAAAGGAGGTGGCTTACAAAACACTCGTTCGACCTATACTTGAGTATTGCTCATCAGTGTGGGATCCGTACCAGATCGGGTTGACGGAGGAGATAGAGAAGATTCAAAGAAGAGCGGCGCGTTTCGTCACAGGGTTATTTGGTAACCGTGATAGCGTTACGGAGATGTTTAACAAACTCAAGTGGCAGACTCTGCAAGAGAGGCGCTCTGCATCGCGGTGTAGCTTGCTCGCCAGGTTTCGAGAGGGTGCGTTTCTGGATGAGGTATCGAATATATTGCTTCCCCCTACTTATACCTCCCGAGGTGATCACGAATGTAAAATTAGAGAGATTAGAGCGCGCACAGAGGCCTTCAGACAGTCGTTCTTCCCGCGAACCATACGCGACTGGAACAGGAAAGGGAGGTAATGACAGTGGCACGTAAAGTGCCCTCCGCCACACACCGTTGGGTGGCTTGCGGAGTATAAATGTAGATGTAGTAGATGTAGATACCAGACGAGTGTAGCCTCTAATGTTTGCATGGTAGAGTAATTATGATGTACGCATACATGGAGACAGTGTTTGCACAGCAATCGCTGATACAGTGTAACTGTGGCAGAATAAGGGGAACCAGTCCACACTCGCCGAGGCAGATGAAAAACTATCCACAGGCTGGCCGGCACACCGGACCTCGACACTAATCCACCGCGCCGATTCGTGCTGGGGACCGGCACGCCTTCCCACTCGGGAAGCAGTGCGTTATACTGCGCAGCTAGCTGGGCGGGCCATCAGAGTCATACGCCGAACTCAGTGCTATGTTGCCATTTGGAGCCCATCTCCATGACACCTTACATTGTTGTGACCACTGCTGTCAGGAATCATGTATAGTGGCTACTTTCTTGCTAAATCTTTCTGCAATATTTCAGAAAGAACATCCAGTTTCTCGACCCCCCCTCTAACTCAGTGAGGTGTTGATATGGCGTCTTTGAGGTCTTCAGGGCATTCTTGAGCAACATCAACTCACTAAGTCTAACCTCAAAGGTAACTAACGCTCACGAGCGTTACTGCGTGTATTTAAAGAAAATCTGAGTTGCATCATATTAGCGCTACTAGCGCTGCTCTTATGTGACTGGCGCGAAATCTGAATGGACATCATTTTTCAGATGTAGAAACACGACTGTCAACTTTAGATTATGCTGGACAACTCCTTCTTGGAGTTGCGACTTTTTTTTTCCGTCGGCGCATTTACGCTAGCGAACCTGGCAATGCTTCGCAATTGGGAATTGTATATACATCCTCACCACAGTCCTCCCCCCCACCCCACCCCGCCCCGCGTGTCTCCCTGCTCATCTTTCCTCCTTCCTGTCTTTTTCCATCTCCCCCCCCCACGTTTCTCACCCCCTCCCTCGTCCCTCTCTGTCCATCTCCTAGTCCCCGTCTATGTCGAGGCCCACGTGAAAGGCAGGCCATGGTGCTTACATCACAGCACGTGACAATACAGGTCTTAAAAGTGCCACCAGCCGTTCCCGGCTGAATTTTTTTTTTTTTGTCAGTTGAATTTAGTAATTCTTGACTGCGTATTTAAATGCTTCGAAGTTCGATAGCACACTACAAAATTAAGACCTTTATTGGACAACTGTTCAATTAAATACTAATTTCCCTTGGGTCCTGTATGGAGCCGAGCGTTCACGAAGTGTGGCGGACACGCCGACTATTGAGACGTCACAAGTTCGTTGTAGGGTCTGTATATCAGATGTGGTTGGCCCCGCTCAACATTTATTCCCCCCCCCCCTTTCTTCTTCTTCTTCTTACCTTCCTCTCTGACCTTGAGGCTTGTTTGTTTTCATCGTAAACGAAACCTTGATTCGAAGCTGAAGTCGCTAAAAATGAATGCGTAAATAACGGATGGGATGATTGGTATGAGGGACATGAGGCGGATCTCTTTAGCTGCAGAATCTGCGAGGATAATCGCCTCCATGACAGTGCTCCCCACAGTTGTATCTGCGAATGGATAGTGGATGGGGTTGTAAAGTTACGGGCGATTCAGATTTGTTCGTCGTATTCTAATCATAAGCTCATAAGCCATAAACAGAACTTTGTTTCCTGTAAAACTGACGGCGAGGACGAAAACGAGACACCACATTGTTCTGTGCACAATTTTTGCTTCAACATATGTGTAGGGTGAAAGAATAATATGCGAAGAACAATTTTGTGTACTGGTTTATATGCCGTCCTATCGTAGTCGAAAGTATGAGAAAGAAATCGATACCGCACATTTACACAGCACAGCACTTTTTTTTCTCGCAGCTGATTTAAAAGAAAACTTGTACAATGTTACTTAAAAAAATTAATTAGTTTATGTCCATCTGAATTTTCACTAGCGTGTCGTGAAGCAAATCGATCCACAACGTTTTGAAATTTTGGTAAGAACGTTTCCCCTTTACTCGGGGTGAACCACCTGAAACTTGCACCGCAAATATTGCGGAAATCGAAAGTGCTATTAGTACGGTTTTCACGTAATGGATAGGTAGTCAGGGGCTCGTACTGTGAACAAACAAACTTTAATAGTAGTCAGAAAGTGTATTTTTTGAACAAATAACATTTAAAAAAAATGGGACAATGCCTATTAACAAACTAAAAGTAGGGTAAATTAGACAGTCAGTGGTGCTTGTTGCAGGAGCCTAGTGCGACTTGTTTACAAGATACAGTACACTTGTTTGAGTCATTCAACCTGCATAGTTCCTAGGTACGATGTTGTTTATGTTTCCTTAGTGTGCCTGTGTGTTACTAGAGTGCATTGCGACTTGCTAGTTACTGTGTGACAGTCCAAGCAATAGGTCGTGAATGGACAATGGGATTTACTAACGCAGAAAAAGTCTAAATAATGGAGTTCGTTCTTGTACAGTGTATGCGACAAGCTATCCCAACAGACGTACACCATGTCGGTAATTATTTATCAATGTCTTTAACTAGTTACGTGAAAGTAGTAGAGTAACACATAGACAATTAACAGAAGGAAAGAACTGACGACAGAAGAGGGGGAAATTAATTTTCTTACTGCTGTTGCAGTTGATCCGTACGTTAGCTCCCGCGCAATCGCACGAGCAAGTGGCACGAGTCACGCAAGTATGTGCCACGCATACACCGATGAGACAGGTCCCATCCGTATCTCATCTCTCTCCATCAATAGCTGCACAGAAACGATTATGAGATTCTTGTTAACTACTGTATACAGGTATTAAGGCAGGGTAATCCAGACGTATCTTGTTTGGCGATGAAGCCACATTTACCAATCGTGGCCAGGTAAACAGTCTGCTGACAATCCCCGTTGGCTTCTTCGAGTGAAACGTCAACGTCCACGGAGTGTAAACGTGTGGTATGGGATAGCAAACCGTCAGCCCATAGGCCCGTTTTTCATAGACGCAACACTGATCGCGCACAAGTATCGCAGCCTCATAACAGACCGTCTTCCACGCATGTTAGAAGACGTTCCTCTGGAGACTAGGAGAAACTTGTGGTACCAGCGTGATAGCTGTCCAGCCCCAGGTACATAAAATACCACAGCGTGTCTTCACGAATTGTTTCCAAATCGTGGGGTTGGACGCAGAGGACCTGTATGCATCTTGGACGGCCCGTTCCCCGGATTTGACGCCTGTAGATGTTTGTCTGTGGGAAAAACTGAAAGACACTGTCTACTAGAACATACTAACTACACCAGATGAACATTATCAGCGACCTCAGTAGTCATTAGACATCGTCAGAGAGCAGAATGGGGCTCTCCGCGGAACTCAGTGGACTTCGAACGTGCTCAGGTGATTGGATGTCAGATGTGTCATACGTCTGTACGCGAGATTTCCACACTCCTAAACATCCCAAGGTCCACTGTTTCCGATGTTACAGTGAAGTGGAAACGTGAAGTGACACATACAGCACAGAAGCGTACAGGCCGACATCTGTTGACTGATACAGACCACCGACAGCTGAAGAGGGTCGTAATGTGTAATATGCAAACGTCTATTCCAAACTGCATCAGGCTCCACTGCAAGTACTGTGAAAGTGGGCGGGAGGTGAGAAAACTTGCATTTCATGATCGAGCGGCTGCTCATAAGCCACACATCAGACCGCTAAAGGCCAAACGATGCCTCGCTTGGTGTAAGGAGCGTAAACATAGGACGATTGAACAGTGGAAAAACGTTGTGTGGAGCGACGAATCACGGTACACAATGTTGCTATCCGATGGCAGGGTGTGGGTATGGCGAATGCCTGGTGAACATCATCTGCCAGCGTGCGTATTGCCAACAGTAAAATTCGGAGGCGGTGGTGTAATGGTGTGGTCGTGTTTTTCATGGAGGGGGCTTGCATCCCTTGTCTTAGGTGCCACTATCACAGCACAGGCCGATATTGATGTTTTAAGCGCCTTCTTCCCACTGTTGAAGAACACTCGGGGATGGCGATTGCCGTCTTTCGACACGATCGAGCACCTGTTCATAACGCACGGCCTGTGGCGGAGTGATTACACGAAAATAACATCCCTGTAATGGAATGGCCTGCACAGAGTCCTGACGTGAATCCTATAGAACACCTCTGGGATGTTTTGGAACGTCGACTTCGTGCCAGGCATCACCGACCGACATCGATACCTCTCATCAGTGCAGCACTCCCTGAAGAATGGGCTGCCATTCCGCAAGAAATCTTCCAGCACCTGACTGAAGGTAAGCCTGCGAGAGTGGAAGCTGTCACTAAGGCTAAGAGTGAGCCAACACCACACTGAATTACAGCATTACCGATGGAGGGCGCCATCAACTTGTAAGTCACTTTCAGCCAGATGTCCGGATACTTTTGATCACATTGTGTAAGTTTCGCCCTTTCGGTTCCTACCGGGAAGGGGAGGGGGGGGGGGCGAGAGTGTCTGCAAAGTCGACAACACATCGTACGTCCCAGTATCGGGGATTTGTCACTTGCCAGGCAACCGCTTTTCGCTGGACAGTAGATTGCCTAGTTTACGACTGGGCTGTCATAGCAGTGGCGCCAGAAGTCACGGTTCGCAGGAGCCTACTTGCTTTCACATGGGCAAAAATAGGTTCCAAGATATCCTGTTTAGGCGTGCACACGGCCTCCCATCGGCGTGACTGCTGTCCGGGTGTCCAACAGACGTCCACCCCGCCTACCAGCCACAGTGCCCTGGGTCGCCGCTGACAAACCTGTGTTCGCTGTTCTGGGTGTCGTAAAACCTGGCTCAAATTACTCTTGTAGTACACTAACTGTAGATTGTTCCAATGCAACTGTAACTCCGTGGCCAGATAAAAGAATTTAAAGCTTTTGTGGAACTTTTAACTCTGTCCACTGATGGAAGAACCGAAGGTCTAGTTGAACTTTCTTTAAAGACATTCTCAAGGAGAGCTAGAATTTTTATTTTGTGTTATTAACTTGTTTGTTAACCTGGCCTTCAGCCAGCGACTTTCACTTGTCAGTTTTATATTATCCGAGTAGACGAATACTGTTTCTTGGTTTTGCTAATAAACTTTGTGAGGACTCCTCGACTATGTGTCGCGTACGGTGAATTCTTCATTCACGATGACAACATTTACTCAGCGTTCAGGAAAGCGATTGAACAGTGGTACTTCCTTTGCAAACTTTACTTACACTTCCCACTATCACGATGAGTGCACTCTAGCTCCACGGTGGCAGGAAACAGAAGCTGTGTGCCAGCCAACCCCTTAACCTCGTTATCCAGTACTGTACAGCTGGTTGCCCGTTTCGCAGAAGTTGCAGGCATTATTCGTGGAGCATCTGGTTGTTTTCAGCACGGTAGACAATCATTAACGTGCAGATGCCATTTGGGCATTAATATAAATGAATAACATTTTCAGCAACGTCTCTAGAACAATATTCATCACTCGGAAGAGTCCGCAGCTCGTGATCTAGTGGCTAGCGTTGCTGCTTCTGGATCACGGAGTCCCGGATTCGATTCCCGGCCGGGTCGGGGATTTTCTCTGCCCGGAGACTGGGTGTTTGAGTTGACCTCATCATTTCACCATCATCATCACCATCATTCGTGACAGTGGGTAGATTGGGACTCTGTAAAAATTGGGACTCTGTAAAAATTGGGACTCTGTAAAAATTGGGACTCTGTAAAAATTGGGACTCTGTAAAAATTGGGACTCTGTAAAAATTGGGACTCTGTAAAAATTGGGACTCTGTAAAAATTGGGACTCTGTAAAAATTGGGACTTGGTATGGGTGCTAAAACGACCTATTGCGCAGTTGGCCGCCCCACAAACTAATCATCATCACTCAGCAGTTTGAACGTCGTCTCGGCGAAAATCACTAGCATCAAATCCTTCATGAACCTCGCGAAAAAGTTGCACCTGCGACATTTTTGTCACGTAAGGAAGTGTTTCTTTTCTGTCCTCTAAACATTCTAAGATTTTGTGTACATAGATTTTTTTACATCCTATATGTCATTGTTTTGTGTGTCTGGTGCTACCCTTGGATCGATCGTTGCGAAGTCTACTGATGTACAGTGGCAGCTTCTCTAGCTGAGGTGAGTGCCTGAGGTGGTCATCACCACCTCATCATGACGTCTCTTGCCCCTTTCGTATCAGCTTAATAGCTTTTACGAATAATCTCATACGTTACAAGATGTTTTTGGAAGGTTGTAGAATATTCTCTCCTGTCCTATGAGCAGTTTGGAATTGATAGATATCGGACTGTCCCGCACTCTCGCAAAATCATCAACCAATGAGTTGTGCGACATAGTAAAGCCAGAGCTACAAATCACCGAGAAACCACTTAAACAATGACTGTGTGAGCCAACAATTATAGCAATAAAAATGATGTAGGACAACAAACAAAGCAACGAATACAGGAAAACAAAATAATATTTAAATCTGTTGACATGGTGACGACACGAGAGAAAGATGTAAACTTCACAACAGAATGCCTAAATTCTGATCAGTCTTTTCGGTAGGCTCCGACACGAAAACTTATAAACAACATCATGCATGGGAAATATTAACCGGAAAAGAAAAAGGGAAGTCAATATTCATACCACTTACCATTGAATTTCCTGTAAGGCTAGTGTGCACTATGATTGTCAATAAAGCACAATGCCAAACATTCGAGTGTTGCAGAGAGTATGTAAAAGAATCGTTTTCTCGCATGGATAATTGCATGTACTGTGTTTACGTGTTGGACAACCACGAAACCTATTCGTCTTTGCACTAGAAAGCGAAGCGCCAGATACACATTTCTTTCCAATGAGGGAAGTAAATGGGAAAAGTACCACTTTTAAGCTAGTGATCTTATAATAGGGTATTTACTGTTTTCTGGAAATTGTTTTAAATGATTTATTATGTTAATTTATGCAGTCCTCTTACATAAAAACCGAAATGAAATTCAAGTAATTTGATAGTCCGCTAATACGACCTATTCCACTGATGTGATGCCTGTAACATCACTGGCTAGCTTCTACTGTAGTAATGCTAATCCATAGTGATGTTTTGGAATTCACGTTTCGGAAAATAGGTTACAAATGATGTATGGTACCGTATTGTACAAATACATCTATAAAAACTCCCGAAAAGTAGTTTTTGAGTGATGAACAGACTGTGGCTGCACTGTACCGGAAAATTGCCACTACGTCGACGCACAAGTTTACTAACTTAATTAACAATATGTTGCACTCAGAAGCTAACATTAACTTGCCTCCGAGATACGTTCTCCCACTGTTACACAGAAAGGTGGTGTCATTCATCGAAATTAAGCTCCCTGTGAACATTGTCGTTTTACACAACCACACGTCAGTTGTTTAATTGTTAGAGCGGTAGACAGTTGAATTTTACGAGTTGGGAGTCCACAGATCGCTGGTTCGAATCTAACCCGAAAGAACATTTTAACCTATTTCTAAGACGACTTCACAGTCCTCTCATAGTGCTAACCAAATCGCAATCACAAAACTTCATCATACCGATCAAAAACAGAATATTATTGTATTTTCCTTGCTGTTTACATGTGCTTACATTTGCAGCCGCTGTTCCCATACTTAACGTTCAAAAAGATATTTTCTAGTTAATGTGACCACACACTTTTTACTTTATGAGAAACAATGTTTTTATCTTCGTATTGTCTAGCTAGGATCCTTACTGTTTAAACCTTTGTAGTTTCAACATCTTACAAAAAAATGAAGTAAGTCTGTTTCAGACGCCAACCTTAGTTTACACTCCCAAACATCTCAGCCCTTACGTTTGAAATGGCTCTGAGCACTATGGGACTTAACATCTGTGGTCATCAGTCCCCTAGAACTTAGAACTACTTAAACGTAACTAACCTAAGGACATCACACACATCCATGCCCGAGGCAGGATTCGAACCTGCGACGGTAGCGGTCACGCGGTTCCAGACTGAAGCGCCTAGAACCGCACGGCCACACCGGCCGGCAGCCCTTACGTTTGCGTCACCTGCATGTTAGACACGCTTTGTATCTCTCCGTATGACCTCATAGTCCTACTAGCTTCACTAGTAGCAATGCTTTCCAAAAAAGTGAATTGTTTCTTCGCAAAGTAAATGCGTTTATCCTCTGTTGTCCATTTCTCAGGCTAAGAATAATGTGGAGCTATGTATAATACATCCCACAATCCAAAGAACTGCTACAATCAGTTCGTGCCGCTATTTTCGTATTTCGCGTAAAACCTTTAAAAACATATGACCCTCCTTGGATTCTAATGTGTTACCTGTTTCTCTGCAGTCGGATGCGTTATCCGTTGCGTCACCGAACGCCTGCTAGGTTCTCTGCTGCATGTGTTCTACAAGTGAAATCAGCGCTAAGTTTTGCTAGAATAATTTTATTGTGCTTTGGGTCGTACCTCATAATTGATAGTCTACAATCTAGTTTTATACACGGTCCCATTTGCAAAGTTCTAGAAGTCCTTAGTTCTGAGCGAGTTAAATGATGTTGAAGAATGTCCGTCGTTGCACATATCACCGGTCTAGGTCTAAATGGGTAGAGCATAAACGCATAAACTTTCGCATGGCTTCCACTATCAGTGTTCGCTAAATTCCTTTCTATTGTTACTTAAAAGTTGTAACTGCGTTTTCCATCACTAAATAGTTAAACTGTTTTCAGAAAAAGTATGCAAAAGCCTCGTAACTTCGGCTAACGCTCCTATAACAGACGTATAGCTTTGACTTATTCCTAGCCTGTGGCATCACCCGAGCATGAGACAATAGCATGGCGTTTTCGATAACGTGACCAGACCCTGATATTTAATGATTTTTAAGCTTTAAATACATAAAAATAACAGGTATTTTGTGAGAACATTGACAGTAAATGATATTTAAATGTTGTAATCAATATGATTAAAAACAATGCCCAAACATTTTTAACATAGGAAAATAACCTACTGTTTGGTTACATTATTTGTGACTCGAGATATAGACTTACTGATATCAGCGATAAAACAGTTAACATCGTATTAGAAACGATGGAGTCACAGTAGACAGAAAATGGCCTTATGCATTGGTCCAATATTCAGGGTGACTTTGCTAAATGGGGACAAAGTGCAGGAAATGTTACCAGAGAGCAGGAGTAACAAAGTCATACAAACATATGGTCAGAAATGCATGGTGTCTATACTATGACGTATTACTAAGTCACGGGGTCTATAGAGTGCAGTGACGTGCATGACTTGAGATAAGGAGATCACCATTAGACAAGCTGTTCCAAGTGACCTCGATGGGCCTCTAGCATGCACGGACAATACCCAGCAGTAACTGACACCCACCTTCGAATGCTTTACCCTGCAACCGAGCGGAGTCACAGACTGCACAAACGCACTGCATCTGTGCCTGCATATTTGGAGTGGGCTCTCCAAACGCAATTTGTTTCAGGTGCCCCATCGGGCCAACATTTTAAGATTGGTTGGATTGTTTTGGGGGAAGAGACAAAACTGCGGGGTTATCGGTTTCGTCGGTTTAGGGAAGGACGGGGAAGGAAGTAGGCCGTGCCCTTTCAAAGAAACCATCCCGGCATTTGCATTAGAGCGATTTAGGGAAATCACGGAAAACCTAAATCAGGACGGCTGGACGCGGGATAGAACCGTCGTCCTCCCGAATGCGAGTCCAGTTTGCTAACCACTGCGCCACCTCGCTCGGTTTTAAGGGTTGATGTCTAGCGACCAGGTGGTACATGCAACTGGATCACCTCGTCCGATCCATCATACAGGATAGGTGTTGTGAGCTGCCTCCGCAGAGAAATATGGAAGTGAGCTGTAGCACCATCACGTAGAAACCACATTATCCCAATTACCGAGGAAGACACGTCTTCCAGCAGGGGCTGTTGGTTCACCTGTACGAAGAGCAGATATGCCTCGCACGTGACGCGTAGTGGAAAGACAGCTGGCCCCCACGAGGTGCTCACAATAATCCCCACTCACACACTGGCGCCGAACCGGTGCCGACGGTTTGCTACCACTGAACTGAGACGATGCTCTGTAGCCTACATGTGGATGTGGTGAAGGTTGAAACTGCCCACTGTCAAAGATATTTTATCTCAAACTGCAAGTGTGCCCACCCAGCTAGCCGTGCGGTCTAACGCGCTGCTTCCCGTGTGGGTAGGCGTGCTGGTCCCCGGCTCCAATCTGCCCGGCGGATTAGTATCGAGGTCTGGTGTGCCGGCCAGCCTATGTATCGTTTTTAAGGCGGTTTTCCATCTGCCTCGGCGAATGCGGACTGGTTCCCCTTATTCTGCCTCAGTTACACTGATGCGCAAACATTGCCTCCACATATGTGTACACCATAATTACTCTACCCACAAACATTTGGGGCTACACTCGTTCCCAGGATGGTCCACTGGGGGCCGAACCGCACAATAACCCTGGGTTCAGTGGGGGGCGGCGGTGGGGTGGGTAGACTGCTGTGCCCTCTTGTGGGGCTACGGTGGGACGAAGCACCTGAGTCGCTTCTAGGTCCTCGTTTCAATACTCAATACACAGACAGGGGTGTACCTTTGCATTTCCTGTCGTATGTCCACATGACCTTTCTTGCTGCTTACCCTCGGGGGACCATTTCCCGCAGTTGTGATTGGAGAGTTGTGCTGGTCACTTACCGTTGGGTAGAGCTCCCACATGGAGAAGACGACGTCGGTGATAGTGCGGTACAGCTTCTGGTGCAGGAGGGCGAGCGGCAGCAGCGGGCAGAAGATGAAGAGGAATCCGGCGCAGATGCTGCCGTACCAGAGCGCCACGAAGCACAGGCCGCGGCAGAGGCGCGCCGCCGCCTGCCCAGCCGCCCACATTCCCTGCATGCCGGGCCGCGCCGCAGCGCCTCAGCCTCAGGGGGAACGCGTCTCCTGTGGGACAACACCAAACATCACTGCCTGCCCACACACCTTGCATGCATGCCGGGCCGCACAGCAGCCTCAGGGGGAACGCGTCTCCTGTGGGACACCACCAAACATCACCACCTGCCCAGACACCCACACACTCTGCATGCTGGGCCGCGCCGCATCCTCAGGGGAAACGCGTCTCCTGTGGGACACCACCAATCATCATCGCCTGCCCAGATACCATCACTCCCTGCATGCCGGGCCGCGCCCCGCCGCAGCGCCTCAGCTTCAGGGGGAACACGTCTCCTGTGGGACACCACCAAACATCATCGCCTGCCCAGACACCCAGACACCGTGCATGCCGGGCCGGGCCGCAGGGGGAACGCGTCTCCTGTGGAACACCACCAAACATCACTGCCTGCCCAGCCACCCACGCCAGGTTGCACTGCGCTGGAGAGCCTCATCACCAGCACGAACACGCCTCCTGTGGGACAGCACACCACAGGATCATGCCACCTCACAGTCTTATTGTCTTTTTTTTTCCTGCGCACTAATCTTATTGGAGAGGCACAATTCTGAGCTTAACGCCTCATATTCAAGTGCTGGAGAGATCATCAGAGACTTTAACGACTAAGAAACTAGTTACAATCTCGAACGAGCTCAGCGAGTGAACCACATCTGAGGAGGTACACAGTGCGCCGTGTAGGCTCATCACACCCTGTGTGTCTGGCCTCACCCTGTATACATTTACAATACAGAACATTATGAGCATCTGCCTAATACTGTGTTGCTGCTTCGTTCCTGGAACACTGTACAGCAGCGATTCGGCATGTCTTGGATTCCACAAATCTTCATTAGGTTTTTGGAGATGTGAGGTACTACACGTCTACGCAGAGGTTTGGTGGTTCCTTCAGATTACGGGCCGGTGGTTTCTACACGTGGAACTATGGCCCAGTAGCATGCAAGATTTTTCCGTTGATTTTGGATAAGGATCAATTGCTGCCCTAGACACTATAGTGCTCCCCAGCTACTATAACAACACTCTGGTCTTCTGACACAGCCAGATATTATGATGTAAAATACAATCACTTTTGGGTAAGACATCAATCATAAAAGAGTGCTGGTAGTCGCAGTAATGTTTACATTGGCGACACTCGTTTCTCTCCCGATTTGTGTTGAAAAGATGCGGATTGTGTTGTGAGACAAATGGAACTGTCCCGCTTCAGGCCCTATAGTTTCAGCGAGTCTCGATACGTCGCGGCGCTATACGTAACCATTAAAATGGCAGAGACCTGTCATTGAGTTTCCATTGGCAGAAAACCAGAGCATCAGTGATATTCAGGGGCACTTGCAGCGTGTCTACGGAGACCTGGCAGTGAACAAAAGCACAGTGAGTCGTTGGGCGACGCGTCTGTCATCGTCGCAACAAGACCGCGCAAACTGCACAATCTCCCGCTTGCCAGCCGGCCGCACAAAGCTGACTCCTGCAATGTGTTCGTCGCCACACAAATGTAAACAAACTTCTCCGCGGCAACGCCTCACACAAGTCAGCACCCCCAAGTGGAGATCATCGAACTGTTCTTCCTCGTCCACCCTACAGCCCGGACCTCGCACCTTCCAATGAAGGACGCACTCCGCGGGAAGCAGTACGCAGATGATGCAGAGGTTATCGGTGCAGGACGACATTGGCTCTGATGTCGACCAGTAGAGTGCTACATACAGGCAAACAGGCCCTCCCAATAAGAAATGTAAGGCCATCGCACTGAACGGAATGTGTTGCATTACACAATGAATACCCCTCGTTATAACGACGATGCCATTGGCTCGACATGGGAACATGCAGAGGGCATCTCCTGTAGAACTCCATGTTCGATAACGAGTGCTGGACGCCTGCACCAGCGCTATCCTCTGTGGTCACATCTCAAACAGATGGGCGCCTATTCTGCTTTATGGAGCGAGCGACACTCCGTTAAAACGATCACGTTCTGCGATGCGCTGCTGACATCTGAGACTCCGCACTGTACTCGTGGTTTCATCATCCTTCAACCACATTTCCGTAAATGCTCACGACCGTACCACATGAAGAACCGACCACCTTCACATTTTCCGAGGTGCTCGTTTCCAGGCAGGGGTCGATAACATTCTGCCCTCTGTCTAAGTCTTTTGTGAGTGTATTTCAACATTTGAGCTTCGTATCGTCGCTAGGTCGATCTCCCATTCGTCTCTTCCACTAACGTAGTTTCCTTACTGCATCACATACCGCTACCTTACCAGGAGGTTGGAAGTGTTCGTAATGTTCTAATTCACCAGCGTGTATTCACAATCTGCCTGCACCGTGCGCCGTTGGCAATCGAGAAACGGCACCGCCTCTTGCAGTGTTCGTCGCCTGCTATCAGCATACCCTCATGTGTATCACAGTTCCACAGTCCGAGCGATCTATTGGCGTCCTTGAAGTCATCGCTGGTGGCGTAGCCCTGCAGTCGCACAAGTCTTTGAGTCCTGTGGATTGTGCAGAACAGAGCTAAAATTGTTGGGTGCCGGATTCTCTACCCCCTGCACAGACGAAGTTGCTCGCTCACCTTTTGTTGTTGACGAGCGTTCAGTTCACGACTGATTCACTGCAGCTTCGCCTGCCCGCCCACTATAACAATGTGCAAAACACCTGTTGTCGACACTTCGTTGCCCGCAGGGGATTTTTCCCGGATTCAGGTGCTCCTCGACACAGTGAGACGTGAGAAGCGCAGGGTCTACAGGACTTTGAAAGTGGAGTGTACGATATGGCAGAGATAAAGTAAGATGCAGTCATGCGTATTGCCGATACCACTCTGATGTCCAGAGCGAGGTGTGGTGCGGACCCAGTAACGTGAAGCAGCTGAGAACCAATCTCCGACAGGCCAAAAAATGAAGACGAACAACCATCAGCTGTATAAGCGAGTGACAAAATGAAAATTTGTGCCGGACCGGGACTCGAACCCCGATTTCCCATTCCAACAAAAATCAGTCGCCTTAACCGCTTCGGCTATGCGTGCAGTAAGGGAGGATGTCGGCTGTTTCAGAATACGTTTCGTGAAGGATAACTACGATCAGTTTAATTATGGTTCACAGTGAGGTAAACTTTGTAGAAATAAAAGCGACTGTACAATTACCAAGTGTAGCGGCTGCAGACGTTGTTAGTAAAATTTTTACTGCTGGAATATAATGAAGAAAAATACATGCATTTTCGTGAAATTATAGTGGATTTCGTATGTTATGTGACTATTTTCTTTTTCTAATGAAATTCGATAAATAATGATGCGAATGACGTTCTTCTCAATTGCGTGGCAATCTTCTTTATCGGCTGCTAGAGTCTGTTACTATAGGTTATACGCCCTGAGCTGACTGTAATCAAATTAAAAAAAATTACTCCAGACGCGTTCCGCTTTTATTTATAAAGCATCTTCCGTGGTCACTGGTGTTTCTTTACATATTCTGCTCCTTCCGTCCTTGCTAGCAGCGGTTGGTGTCTAAAGACTTCGTTTCACATTTGCACCCATAGAACAGAGTAATACAGTAAATCACAATGTGCCAAACAATACGCTTGATTACAATTCCTCGTCGCATGTGCACCCGACATCACACGTTGCAGGAAGATACAGGGTGTTTCAAAAATGACCGGTATATTTGAAACGGCAATAAAAACTAAACGAGCAGCGATAGAAATACACCGTTTGTTGCAATATGCTTGGGACAACAGTACATTTTCAGGCAGACAAACTTTCGAAATTACAGTAGTTACAATTTTCAACAACAGATGGCGCTGCAAGTGATGTGAAAGATATAGAAGACAACGCAGTCTGTGGGTGCGCCATTCTGTACGTCGTCTTTCTGCTGTAAGCGTGTGCTTTTCACAACGTGCAAGTGTGCTGTAGATAACATGGTTTATTCCTTAGAACAGAGGATTTTTCTGGTGTTGGAATTCCACCGCCTAAAACACAGTGTTGTTGCAAGACGAAGTTTTCAACGGAGGTTTAATGTAACCAAAGGACCGAAAAGCGATACAATAAAGGATCTGTTTGAAAAATTTCAACGGACTGGGAACGTGACGGATGAACGTGCTGGAAAGGTAGGGCGACTGCGTACGGCAACCACAGAGGGCAACGCGCATCTAGTGCAGCAGGTGATCCGACAGCGGCCTCGGGTTTCCGTTCGCCGTGTTGCAGCTGCGGTCCAAATGACGCCAACGTCCACTTGTCTCATGCGCCAGAGTTTACACCTCTATCCGTACAAAATTCAAACGCGGCAACCCCTCAGCGCCGCTACCATTGCTGCACGAGAGACATTCGCTAACGATATAGTGCACAGGATTGATGACGGCGATATGCATGTGGGCAGCATTTGGTTTACTGACGAAGCTTATTTTTACCTGGACGGCTTCGTCAATAAACAGAACTGGCGCATATGGGGAACCGAAAAGCCCCATGTTGCAGTCCCATCGTCCCTGCATCCTCAAAAAGTACTGGTCTGGGCCGCCATTTCTTCCAAAGGAATCATTGGCCCATCTTTCAGATCCGAAACGATTACTGCATCACGCTATCTGGACATTCTTCGTGAATTTGTGGCGGTACAAACTGCCTTAGACGACACTGCGAACACCTCGTGGTTTATGAAAGATGGTGCCCGGCCACATCGCACGGCCGACGTCTTTCATTTCCTGAATGAATACTTCGATGATCGTGTGATTGCTTTGGGCTATCCGAAACATACAGGAGGCGGCGTGGATTGGCCTCCCTATTCGCCAGACATGAACCCCTGTGACTTCTTTCTGTGGGGACACTTGAAAGACCAGGTGTACCGCAAGAATCCAGAAACAATTGAACAGCTGAAGCAGTACATCTCATCTGCATGTGAAGCCATTCCGCCAGACACGTTGTCAAAGGTTTCGGGTAATTTCATTCAGAGACTACGCCATATTATTGTTACGCATGGTGGATATGTGGAAAATATCGTACTATAGAGTTTCCCAGACCGCAGCGCCATCTGTTGTTGAAAATTGTAACTACTGTAATTTCGAAAGTTTGTGTGCCTGAAAATGTACTGTTGTCCCAAGCATATTGCAACAAACGGTGTATTTCTATCGCTGCTCCTTTAGTTTTTATTGCCGTTTCAAATATACCGGTCATTTTTGAAACACCCTGTATTTGTCGTACAGGCATGAAAAATATAAATTGAAATTTCATGAAAATACTTACTGCAAAAATACGTGTTTCTTTTTCATTACACTACCTATCGCATGTCATCCAAATTAAAGAATAAAGAAAAAAAGATCATTAATTAAGTGTGAGCAGGACTCGAACCGTCGCCTCACACACGTTTCTCTCACGAAGCATGAACGCTAATCACTTTTTTTAAAATCTGATCTTGTTCGTCGCATTTGTTTGGGGCGGACGTCCCACGATACCCGTTCAAGTTCATCGATGACCCGTTCACTCAGCTTTTCATTACAGAGGGCAGCTGAGCCACCGTGCCGGCTGAACTGCGACAGCCCGTACCAACCCACAAGTACGTAACCCACATGATAGATGCGTAAAACTTCTCTTGCGATTTTCTCAGAATTTCCAGAGTAGCGCACCTTACTACTTCTACACTGTGTCGTTTTAATAGCCTGCTAAAGATGTGGAAAGTGTGAAGCAAATATGTGATCCCAACATCATGGCTTCCCTTGTTAGTACACTACTGGCCATTAAAATTGCTACACCAAGAAGAAACACAGATGATAAACGGGTATTCATTGGACAAATACATTATACTAGAACTGACATGTGATTACATTTTCACGCAATTTGGGTCCACAGATCCTGAGAACAACCACCTCTGGCCGTATAAACGGCCTTGATACGCCTCGGCATTGAGTCAAACACAGCTTGGATGGCGTGTACAGTACAGCTGCCCATGCAGCTTCAACACTATACCACAGTTCAACAAGAGTAGTGACTGGCGTATTGTGACGAGCCACCACTGACCAGATTTTTTCAATTGGTGAGAGATCTGGAGATGTGCTGGCCAGGGCATCAGTCGAACATTTTCTGTATCCAGAAAAGCCCGTACAGGACCTGCAACATGCGGTCGTGCATTATCCTGCTGAAATGTAGGGTTTCGCAGCGATCGAATGAAGGGTAGAGCCACGGGTCGTAACACGTCTGCAACCTAACGTCCACTGTTCAAAGTGCCGTCAACGCGAACAAGAGGTGACCGAGACGTGTAACCAATGGCACCCCATACCATTACATCTATCTACATCTACATCCATACTCCGCAAACCACCTGACGGCGTGTGGCGGAGGGTACCTTGAGTACCTCTATCGGTTCTCCCTTCTATTCCAGTCTCGTATTGTTCGTGGAAAGAAGGATTGTCGGTATGCCTCTGTGTGGGCTCTAATCTCTCTGATTTTATCCTCATGGTCTCTTCGAGAGATATACGTAGGAGGGAGCAATATACTACTTGACTCCTCGGTGAAGGTATCTTCTCGAAACTTTGACAAAAGCCCGTACCGAGCTGCTGAGCGTCTCTCCTGCAGAGGCTTCCACTGGAGTTTATCTATCATCTCCGTAACGCTTTCGCAATTACTAAATGATCCTGTAACGAAGCGCGCTGCTCTCCGTTGGATCTTCTCTATCTCTTCTATCAACCGTATCTGGTACGGATCCCACACTGCTGAGCAATATTCAAGGAGTGGGCGAACAAGCATACTGTAACCTACATTCTTTGTTTTAGGATTGCATTTCCTTAGGATTCTTCCAATGAATCTCAGTCTGACATCTGCTTTACCGACGATCAACTTTATATGATCATTCCATTTTAAATCACTCCTAATGCATACTCTCAGATAATTTATGGAATTAACTGCTTCCGCTTGCTGATCTGCTATATTGTAGCTAAATGATAAGAGATCTATCTTTCTATGTATTCGCAGCACATTACACTTGTCTACATTGAGATTCAATTGCCATTCCTTACAACATGTGTCAATTCGCTGCAGATCCGCCTGCATTTCAGTACAATTTTAAATTGTTACAACCTCTCGATATACCATAGCATCATCCGCAAAAAGCCTCAGTGAACTTCCGATGTTATCCACAAGGTCATTTATGTATATTGAGAATAGCAACGGTCCTAGGACACTTCCCTGCGACACACCTGAACTTCTCTCCATTGAGAATGACATGATGCGTTCTGTTATCTAGGAACTCTTCAATCCAATCACACAATTAGTCTGATAGTCCATATGCTCTTACTTTGTTCATTAAACGACTGTGGGGAACTGTATCCAACGCCTTGCGGAAGTCAAGAAACACGGCATCTACCTGGGAACCTGTGTCTATGGCCCTCTGAGTCTCGTGGACGAATAGCGCGAGCTGGGTTTCACACGATCGTCTATTTCGAAACCCATGCTGATACTTACAGAGTAGATTTCTAGTCTCCGGAAAAGTCATTATACTCGAACATAATACGTGTTCCAAAATTCTACAACTGATCGACATTAGAGACATAGGTCTATAGTTCTGCTCATCTGCTCGACGTCCCTTCTTGAAAACGGGGATGATCTGTACCCTTTTCCAATCCTTTGGAACACTACGCTCTTCTAGAAACCTACGGTACACCACTGCAAGAAGGGGGCAAGTTCCTTCGCGTACTCTGTGTAAAATCGAACTGGTATCCCATCAGGTCCAGCGGCCTTTCCTCTTTTGAGCGATTTTAATTGTTTCTCTATCCCTCTGTCGTCTATTTCGATATCTACCATTTTGTCATCTGTGCGACAATCTAGAGAAGGAACTACAGTGCAGTCTTCCTCTGTGAAACAGCTTTGGAAAAAGACATTTAGTATTTCGGCCTTTAGTCTGTCATCCTCTGTTCCAGTACGATTTTGGTCACAAAGTGTCTGGACATTTTTGTTTTGATCCACCGACCGCTTTGACATAACACCAAAATTTCTTAGGATTTTCTGCCAAGTCAGTACATAGAACTTTACTTTCGAATTCATTGAACGCCTCTCGCATAGCCCTCCTCACACTACATTTCGCTTCGCGTAATTTTTGTTTGTCTGCAAGGCTTTGGCTATGTTTATGTTTGCTGTGAAGTTCCCTTTGCTTCCGCAGCAGTTTTCTAACTCGGTTGTTGTACCACGGTGGCTGTACCACGGTGGCTCTTTTCCATCTCTTACGATCTTGCTTGGCACATACTCATCTAACGCATATTGTACGATGGTTTTGAACTTTGTCCACTGATCCTCAACACTATCTGTACTTGAGACAAAACTTTTGTGTTGAGCCGTCAGGTACTCTGAAATCTGCTTTTTGTCACTTTTGCTAAACAGAAAAATCTTTCTACCTTTTTTAATATTTCTATTTACGGCTCAAATCATCGATGCAGTAACCACTTTATGATCGCTGATTTCCTGTTCTGCGTTAACTGTTTCAAATAGTTCAGGTCTGTTTGTCACCAGAAGGTCTAATATGTTATCGCCACGAGTCGGTTCTCTGTTTAACTGCTCAAGGTAGTTTTCAGATAAAGCATTTCACTGGATTCTTTGTCCCTGTCACCCGTTATGCACGTTTTAGTCTCCCAGTCTATATCCGGCAAATTAAAATCTCCAGTCAGAACTATAACATGGTGGTGAAATCTACTCGAAATATTTTCCAAATTATCCTTCAGGTGCTCAGCCACAACAGCAGCTGATCCAGGAGGCCTATAGAGACATCCAATTACCATGTCTGAGCCTGCTTTAACCGTGACCTTCACCCAAATTATTTCACATTTCGGACCTCCGTCAATTTCCTTCGATACTATTGCACTTCTTATCGCTATAAACACGCCTCCCCCTTCACTGTCTAGCCTGTCTCTGCGGTATGACGCCGGGTGATACGCCAGTATGGCGATGACGAATACATGCTTACAATGTGCGTTTACCGCGATGTCGCCAAACACGGATGCGACCATCATGATGCTGTAAACAGAATCTGGATTCATCCGAAAACACGACGTTTTGCCCAGGTTCGTCGTTGAGTACTCCATAGCAGGCGCTCCTGTCTGTGATGCCGCGTCAAGGGTAACCGCAGCCATGGTCTCCGAGCTGATAGTCCATGCTGCTGCAAACGTCGTCGAACTGTTCGTGCACATGGTTGTTGTCTTGAAAACGTCCCCATCTGTTGACTCAGGGATCGAGACGTGGCTGCACGATCCGTTACAGCCATGTGGATGAGATGCCTGTCATCTCGACTGCTAGCGATACGAGGCCGTTGGGATCCAGCACGGCGTTTCGTATTACCGTCCTGAACCCACCGATTCTATATTCTGCTAACAGTTATTGGATCTCGACCAACGCGAGCAGCAATGTCGCGATGCGATAAACCGCAATTGCGATATTCTACAATCCGACCTTTATCAAAGTCGGAAACATGATGGTATGCATTTCTCCTCCTTACACGAGGCATCACAACAACGTTTCACCAGGCAACGCCGGTCAACTGCTGTTTGTGCATGAGAAATCGGTTGGAAACTTTCCTCATGTCAGCACGTTGTAGGTGTCGCTATATACAGGGTTATTACAAATGATTGAAGCGATTTCACAGCTCTACAATAACTTTATTATTTCAGATATTTTCACAATGCTTTGCACACACATACAAAAGCTCAAAAAGTTTTTTAGGCATTCACAAATGTTCGATATGTGCCCATTTAGTGATTCGGCAGACATCAAGCCGATCAGCGCAGCATGTCCCCATCAATGAGTTCGAAAGCATCGTTGATGCGAGCTCGCAGTTCTGGCACGTTTCTCGGTAGAGGAGGTTTAAACACTGAATCTTTCACATAACCCCACAGAAAGAAATCGCATGGGGTTAAGTCGGGAGAGCGTGGAGGCCATGACATGACTTGCTGATCATGATCTCCACCACGACCGATCCATCGGTTTTCCAATCTCCTGTTTAAGAAATGCCGAACATCATGATGGAAGTGCGGTGGAGCACCATCCTGTTGAAAGATGAAGTCGGCGCTGTCGGTCTCCAGTTGTGGCATGAGCCAATTTTCCGGCATGTCCAGATACACGTGTCCTGTAACGTTTTTTTCGCAGAAGAAAAAGGGGCGGTAAACTTTAAACCGTGAGATTGCACAAAACACGTTAACTTTTGGTGAATTGCGAATTTGCTGCACAAATTCGTGAGGATTCTCTACGCCCAGATTCGCACATTGTGTCTGTTCACTTCACCATTAAGAAAAAAATATTGCTTCATCACTGAAAACCAGTTTCGCACTGAACGCATCCCTTCCATGAGCTGTTGCAACCGCGCCGAAAATTCAAAGCGTTTGACTTTGTCATCGGGTGTCAGGGCTTGTAGCAATTGTAAACGGCAAGGCTTCTGCTTTAGCCTTTTCCGTAAGATTTTCCAAACCGTCGGCTGTGGTACGTTTAGCTCCCTGCTTGCTTTATTCGTCGACTTCCGCGGGCTACGCGTGAAACTTGCCCGCACGCGTTCAACCATTTCTTCGCTCACTGCAGGCCGACCCGTTGATTTCCCCTTACAGAGGCATCCAGAAGCTTTAAACTGCGCATACCATCGCCGAATGGAGTTAGCAGCTGGTGGATCTTTGTTGAACTTCGTCCTGAAGTGTCGTTGCACTGTTATGACTGACTGATGTGAGTGCATTTCAAGCACGACATACGCTTTCTCGGCTCCTATCGCCATTTTGTCTCACTGCGCTCTCGAGCGTTCTGGCGGCAGAAACCTGAAGTGCGGCTTCAGCCGAACAAAACTTTGAGTTTTTCTACGTATCTGTAGTGTGTCGTGACCATATGTCAATGAATGGAGCTACAGTGAATTTATGAAATCGCTTCAATCATTTTACATTGCTGACGTGTATGACACACAGTCATACATTGTTACAAGAGACTGCGGCCTAATGCGCCCTGTACCATGTAGCCACAGTTACAGTATGTGTTGAAAATGGTTTCCAAGTGCCTGAACGCATGAGGGTACGCGCCGTAGCATGTTCTGTCTCACACGTTCACAACGGCCACGCTGCACCCGAGCAGTGTCAAAGGGAGCGTGAATACGCTGCCCCAGTGTCTCCGCATCTGGAATCGGCTCTGCATACATGATACTTTTGAGATAGCCCCAGAAGCAGAAATCACACTGGTTGAGATCCGGTGAACGAGCAGGCCATGAAATTGGACCAACGCCCCAGCCCCTGCGCCCTTCGTTCGATCCATCGACCAGCGAATACACGATTGAGATGCGTCCGGACATTAACGGCGAAGTGGGCTGGGGCGCCATCATGTAACAGCCACATACCCCTTCGAATCATCAGTGTCATTTCTTCCAGTAGGGGTGGCAAAGTCACCCGCAAGGAACGCCGAAAGTTCCGGCCTGTTGGGCGACGTTTAAGGAAGAGCGGTTCCAAAATACGGTCGCCAATTATCCCGGCCCACACATTCCGGCTTAACCGATGCTGATGATTCGCTGTCACCAGACCGTGCAGGTTCTGCATACTGTCCAACTGATGACTTATGAAAGTTCAATGGTGGCCTCATTTGTGAATAGGATGGATGACACAAATCGCGGAATCGTGTTTGCCTGGTGAAGAAACTGAGACCTGGTGCCAAGGAAGGCAGGATTGCATTACGATTGTGGACGGGGCCGTAATCAATTGCTGGTGGTTAGTTTATTTTTCAATCACGTACACTTCATTTGGAAACAACAACAGATAAAAGGTGACAATAAATCAAGAAGTGTTCCACGGCTGAAGGCCTCAGTGACAATAAATTCAAAACTATTTCTCGGCTGAAGGCTCAATTGTAATAATTTAGAAAGTTTCACGGCTGAAAGCCTGACTATCAATGCTTTAAGATCCAGTTAAACAGCTACAAACTTGAAATTACAGTTAGTAAAACATTTAAAAACAACAATCATCAAGTCTGACCAAACCAAGGGGAAAGGGGGTGGGCGCGCAGACGTTGCTCCAAGGATCGACCTTGGAAACTCACTCAAAACTTCGCAAGTGATGAGAATAGCAGCCAAGAGTTGCATTCACTTCACGAGATGGTAACTCAGACCAGTGGCAGTTTCAGCACATGACCAATAATCATTTGCCGAATCAACCTAACGTCCGATAACCAATGCAACGATGGAACAACACACCCAAGCCAGAACTGTCAGTCAGCACTACGTCTTCAGACTCCAATGTTTAGAGCATCCAGAAGCAGAAAGGACCCTCTACTACCAGAATAGGGGGAAAAAACCACCACCCAGCCCACAAATCAAGGAAGCTGTCGAACTACACAGCTTACCGGACAGCAGCGGCAAGGCGAGGTAAAGTACACTGCCGTAACGTACACTGAGCTCCAGGGCAGGTAAATGGGGCGTTAACGGCGACTAGGCAGGAAAAATACCACTGGTTGAACTTTACAAATAGTAACATATAGAATGCAACAATTACTAATAAGAACTGGAGGGCCGGCCGGGGTGGCCGAGTGGTTCTAGGCGCTACAGTCTGGTACCGCGCGACCACTACGGTCGCAGGTTCGACTCCTGCCTGGGGCATGGATGTGCGTGATGTCCTTAGGTTAGTTAGGTTTAAGTAGTTCTAAGTTCTTGGGGACTGATGACCTCAGAATTTAAGTCCCATAGTGCTCAGAGCCATTTGAACCATTTGAAGAACTGGAGGAAGGCTAATTAGTTTCGCCTTCCCCAAACGCTCCACTCCCTCCTCTTCGTCTCGGCGACACTGCGAGCAGCAACACGCAAGCAAATGGCGAGACCTCACAACTTGAATTAAGATCCACTCAAATTAAACTTCCTGCGTCCGGTTGACAACGAGGTCGTACCCCTCGCGACTACAGCCCTTCCATCCGGCAGTGCATGCGTGCCGCAATTGGTCCAGGCGCGTTTTCACGCTGTGCGGACCTGGCTGCTCGTC
This sequence comes from Schistocerca cancellata, assembly GCF_023864275.1. Classification (NCBI taxonomy): domain Eukaryota; kingdom Metazoa; phylum Arthropoda; class Insecta; order Orthoptera; family Acrididae; genus Schistocerca; species Schistocerca cancellata. The sequence goes on along the minus strand of NC_064634.1, from coordinate 462,485,542 downwards.
CGTCCCCAACCCAACTGCCGACTCACACGACACGGAAACACCACAACATCGCCCTAAGATAGAACCACCGTTACTAAATATCGATAACCGCCGCTGCTGCCACTAGCGGACAGACAACGCTTGCAAACGGAGTGGCGCCAATGAGCACAAGAAGAAGACGACAACCGTAACTATACCAACTAAACAACGCCAACCTAGCAACGGCACCAACGCGAGCCGCAGCACAGCTCGGAAACCAGTGACAAAACTGCCGTAAGTACACACCACGTCGGCGAGCTCTCGATTCGAATACAGAACCATTGTGTACAACGCTGTATCATATCCGCTACAAGGTGATCCATGTAGCGAAGTGAATCGGACGCAACCCTAGCAGTTGCTACGGCACGAGAGGGCGTTAGGGCATGACTTACGAGGCACAGTACCGTCCTCTAGCAGGAAACCACGAGAACTGTAATTGTGGCTGCATGGAACAGCGCGAATTAAACCGCAGTCTCTGTAACAAAGTATGATTGAATAATTGGTCTCTAGCATGGAAATTATACATTTGCGTACATACGTCCCCCCCACCCCCCCTTGAACCATGGACCTTGCCGTTGGTGGGGAGGCTTGCGTGCCTCAGCGATACAGATGGCCGTACCGTAGGTACAACCACAACGGAGGGGTATCTGTTGAGAGGCCAGACAAACGTGTGGTTCCTGAAGAGGGGCAGCAGCCTTTTCAGTAGTTGCAAGGGCAACAGTCTGGATGATTGATCTGGCCTTGTAACAATAACCAAAACGGCATTGCTGTGCTGGTACTGCAGCCAGTCCTGACAAAACTGTACCATCTGGTGAGCAAGATGTATGAAACAGGTGAAATACCCTCAGACTTCAAGAAGAATATAATAATTCCAATCCCAAAGAAAGCAGGTATTGACAGATGTGAGAATTACCGAACAATCAGTTTAATAAGCCACAGCTGCAAAATACTAACACGAATTCTTTACAGACGAATGGAAAAACCAGTAGAAGCCAACCTCGGGGAAGATCAGTTTGGATTCCGTAGAAATACTGGAACACGTGAGGCAATACTGACCTTACGACTTATCTTAGAAGAAAGATTAAGGAAAGGCAAACCTACGTTTCTAGCATTTGTAGACTTAGAGAAAGCTTTTGACAATGTTGACTGGAATACTCTCTTTCAAATTCTAAAGGTGGCAGGGGTAAAATACAAGGAGCGAAAGGCTATTTACAATTTGTACAGAAACCAGATGGCATTTATAAGAGTCGAGGGACATGAAAGGGAAGCAGTGGTTGGGAAGGGAGTGAGACTTGGTTGTAGCCTCTCCCCGATGTTATTCAATCTGTATATTGAGCAAGCAGTAAAGGAAACAAAAGAAAAATTCGGAGTAGGTATTAAAATCCATGGAGAAGAAATAAAAACCTTGAGGTTTGCCGATGACATTGTAATTCTGTCAGAGATAGCAAAGGACCTGGAAGAGCAGTTGAACGGAATGGACAGTGTCTTGAAAGGAGGATATAAGATGAACATCAACAAAATCAAATCGAGGATAATGGAATGTAGTCGAATTAAGTCGGGTGATGCTGAGGGAATTAGATTAGGAAATGAGACACTTAAAGTAGTAAAGGAGTTTTGCTATTTGGGGAGCAAAATAACTTATGATGGTCGAAGTAGAGAGGATATAAAATGTAGACTGGCAATGGCAAGGAAAGCGTTTCTGAAGAAGAGAAATTTGTTAACATCGAGTATAGATTTAAGTGTCAGGAAGTCATTTCTGAAAGTATTTGTATGGAGTGTAGCCATGTATGGAAGTGAAACATGGACGGTAAATAGTTTGGACAAGAAGAGAATAGAAGCTTTCGAAATGTGGTGCTACAGAAGAATGCTGAAGATTAGATGGGTAGATCACATAACTAATGAGGAAGTATTGAATAGGATTGGGGAGAAGAGAAGTTTGTGGCACAACTTGACCAGAAGAAGGGATCGGTTGGTAGGACATGTTCTGAGGCATCAAGGGATCACCAATTTAATATTGGAGGGCAGCGTGGAGGGTAAAAATCGTAGGGGGAGACCAAGAGATGAATACACTAAGCAGATTCAGAAGGATGTAGGTTGCAGTAGGTACTGTGAGATGAAGCAGCTTGCACAGGATAGAGTAGCATGGAGAGCTGCATCAAACCAGTCTCAGGACTGAAGACCACAACAACAACAAACGTACATACGTTCATTAGACTTTTTTTGTTCTGTATCCTCTCATCTGTCAATCCCTAGAATTTGTACATTGTGGAAAAAATCACCCTGTTAATAACGTCTTTATGTACCGTAGTTATATTTTTTACATGCTTTTATATATATTCATTGCTGCTAGCACAACAGCTTGACATATACACTAATGTGATTCAGTATGTTGACGATATCATATACAGTATGTACATTTCCGAACATACGACATACGTTTATGAAGACATCTGCTAAACAATACGAATTAATTTTCTGTAATACGCTATCGCCAAGGTCTAAGGATTTATAATAGCCCTAATTTTGTAGACGTCTGAAAATGAGAAATTAATCAGTGAAACAGGTAAGACGTAATAGAAATATATTTGCAGTTTATGACTGAATTTTATTCTGAAAAGGAATTAAATCACATTTGTTGTTCGTGCATCTTATCCCTTACCGTGATGCTGATTGCTGATTAATGCCGACTGATAAATTTAATGAAGCAGAAATCAGCTTCTGAAGCTCCAACGCACGAAAATGCTCCTCAACATGGATGCGAACAAATAAATTGAGCAGGAAAATACGACTGTAGCAAGGCTTGATTCAGCCGTCTTTACAGAAAGCGTTGACAACGTGGGACTGGGTACATGGGTGAGTAACGGTAATTTGTGCAGTGCCCCAGGCGAGTGTTATAAAGTACTTATGTTTACGATATATACAGGGTGAATCACCTAAAACTTGCACCGCGTATAATGTGGACATGGAAACTGCTATTATTGTGCGGTTTCCACAGAACGAATTGTTAGTCAGAGGCTCGTACTGTTAGCCAATCCACAGAATGTAATAATGCTTAGAAAGAGTATTTTTTTGTACCAACAGACACTTTTTTAAATTGAACAATGCCTATTGACATTAACAACCTAAAAGTAGGATAATTTAGAATGTCAGTGGTGTTTGTTGCAGGATTCTAGTACGAGTCGTTTACAAGATTGCATATTTTGAAAAGTACCCCTTTTTATCCTGCCGACCCCTTCATAGAATATTTGCTTCGTACTGTAATGGAGCTGCTCAACACGCCTCCTTCATGGCGAAGTACTGTAGCTTACGATACTACACAGGTGAAAGTAATGACACTACATCTACATTTTTACTCCGCAAGCCACCCAAGGGTGTGTGGCGGAGGGCACTTTACGTGCCACTGTCATTACCTCCCTTTCCTGTTCCAGTCGCGTATGGTTCGCGGGAAGAACGACTGTCTGAAAGCCTCTGTGCGCGCTCTAATCTCTCTAATTTTACATTCGTGATCTCCTCGGGAGGTATAAGTAGGGGGAAGCAATATATTCGATACCTCATCCAGAAACGCACCCTCTCGAAACCTGGCGAGCAAGCTACACCGCGATGCAGAGCGCCTCTCTTGCAGAGTCTGCCACTGGAGTTTGTTAAACATCTCCGTAACGCTATCACGGTTACCAAATAACCCTGTGACGAAACGCGCCGCTCTCCTTTGGATCTTCTCTATCTCTTCCGTCAACCCGATCTGGTACGGATCCCACACTGATGAGCAATACTCAAGTATAGGTCGAACGAGTGTTTTGTAAGCCACCTCCTTTGTTGATGGACTACATTTTCTAAGGACTCTCCCAATGAATCTCAACCTGGTACCCGCCTTACCAACAATTAATTTTATATGATCATTCCACTTCAAATCGTTCCGCACGTATACTCCCAGATATTTTACAGAAGTTAACTGCTACCAGTGTTTGTTCCGCTATCATATAATCATACAATACAGGATCCTTCTTTCTATGTATTCTCAATACATTACATTTGTCTATGTTAAGGGTCAGTTGCCACTCCCTGCACCAAGTGCCTATCCGCTGCAGATCTTCCTGCATTTCGCTACAATTTTCTAATGCTGCAACTTCTCTGTATACTACAGCATCATCCGCGAAAAGCCGCATGGAACTTCCGACACTATCTACTAGGTCATTTATATATATTGTGAAAAGCAATGGTCCCATAACACTCCCCTGTGGCACGCCAGAGGTTACTTTAACGTCTGTAGACGTCTCTCCGTTGAGAACAACATGCTGTGTTCTGTTTGCTAAAAACTCTTCAATCCAGCCACACAGCTGGTCTGATATTCCGTAGGCTCTTACTTTGTTTATCAGGCGACAGTGCGGAACTGTATCGAACGCCTTCCGGAAGTCAAGACACTATTAATATAACGCTTACTGTTGCTCGTTATCACTTAAAAGACAAAATTGTAATTACGATGTGAAACGTTTAACAAGAGTAGTAAACTGCATTGGAGTCTCTGCATGTGAAGGTCGATGTATACACACATCTCTGTACCCCGACTAATGTACCCGCAGCACTTGTTGATATGCGCCAGTGACAAGCACAAGTCTGGCTGCGTCGTGGTGCGGCTGTGGCTGTTATCACGGCGTCATTGGCTGGACGCTCTAATACAGTGCTGTTCAGTTAAGGTGGAGTGAAATGGGCGCAAGCCTGCGAGCTGTGCTATGTGTACTGTGAAGTGAATAAATGAACACAAACTTAAAAAAAATTGACGTGAAGTCACAATTCCTCCTTCGTTATTACATTTTACCGTATGTAACATCTTGTAGGAAGCGAGATGATCGAACTAGTCAACCGGCCGAATACAAAGCTGCATCAGTCAGATCTAAAGGTAAGTACTGTATGTTATTTTTAAGAGCCACTTTGTGATTTTGTATTATCACGCAAAAGGTCGCATTGTGATTAAACGCCTATATTTGCTATGTGAGTTGGTTTTGCTATTATTGATGCCAACGCAGCAAGGAGGGCTGTGAAATTATCGACCGCCAGATCAAGTATTTAACAAAAATAAATCATTTATGATGCGAAGAAATTAGGAGACTGCGTAACTCAACGAAAGAATTTATAGCCATAGCTCATAAAATCCACCCAATAACCTTAACAGAAAAAAAGATATTTTCCCCTGTTAGTAAAATCTTAAAATATAATAGCAAAATTATGGATAGATGGGAATTTGCCTATAGCCTTAAATATGAAGTGTCGTAATACGAAAATACACAGTTATCTTAGAAAATATAATTATTTTGGATGAAATAATAATAATAATTTCGTGTGGTCGCCACATCGGTCACTTGAACGTGCCTAACCAACCGGGGAAAGAGGACCTGCAGTTTAACGTGCAACACGGGTCACGTGCTGCTCCTGGAGACATTATCGATATCCGGTTGTGCGTTTGCGTCGTTAAAACCATCTTCAACTATGCATGAATATGAGAATGCAAGTATGAAAGGTTTGGCTTCGGCTCTAAGTCTGGGATATTGGTATTATAATCTCTTCACCAATAGTATACTGTTTGTCTTTCTTTGGTATGTTAAGAGAAGTGCTGTGGCATGTCTTCAAATATACACACATCAAAAAAAGTTATGCATCATCCAGTTCCCAGAACTCCTGAAGATAGACGTTGACTGAGGATATTGTATCACACACACAGTCGCTTTGACTGTTCAGATATGTCACTAAATCCGCTCAAATAAACAACCATGCATGTGCAACGCCTATTAGACGGATGAGGTCCGACATTTAATCAGTTCCAGTCATTCCACCAGGAAGGAGGTACACGGCTCGTGCTGTCTGTAGTTCAACCATGCCTAGAAAGTTAATACCGCGGTTCGATCGCGTCCGCATTGTTACTTTGTGCCAGGAAGGGCTCTCAACAAGGTAAGTGTCCAGGCGTCTCGGAGTGAACCAAAGCGATGTTGTTCGCACATGGAGGAGATACAGAGAGACAGGAACTGTCGATGACATGCCTCGCTCAGGCTGCCCAAGGGCTACTACTGCAGTGAATGACCGCTACCTACGGATTATGGTTCGGAGGAAACCTGACAGCAACGCCACCATGTTGATAATGCTTTTCGTGCAGCCGCAGGATGTCGTGTCACGACTCATACTGGGCGCAATAGGCTGCGTGATGCGCAGATTCACTGCCGACGTCCTTGGCGAGGTCCATCTTTGCAACCACGACACCATGCAGTGTGGTATAGATGGGTTCACTGCCGACGTCCTTGGCGAGGTCCATCTTTGCAACTACAACACCATGTAGTGCGGTATAGATAGGCCCAACAACATGCCGAATGGATCGCTCAAGATTGGCATCACGTTCTCTTCACCGATGAGTGTCGCATATGCCTCCAACCAGACAATCGTCGCAGACTTGTTTGGAGGCAACGCGGTCAGGATGAACACCTTAGGCACACTGTCCAGCGAATGCAGGAAGGTGGAGGTTCCGTAATATTTTCAAGTGGCATTATATGGAGCCGATGTACGCCGCTGGTGGTTACGGAAGGCGCCGTAACGGCTGTACGATACGTGAATGTCACCTACCGATGGATGGTGCAACCGTATCGGCAGCATATTAGCGAGGCATTTGTCTTCATGGACGAAAATTCATGTCCCCACCGTGCACATCTTGTGAATGACTTCCTTCAGGATAACGACATCGCTCGACTAGAGTGGCCAGCATGTTCTAGAGACATAAACCCTATCGGATTTGCCTGGGATAGATTGAACAGAGCTTTTTATGGATAACGTGACCCACCAACCACTCTGAGGGATCTAGGCCGAATCGCCGTTGAGGAGTGGGACAATCTGGATAGTATGCAACAACGAATACAGGCACGCATCAATGCAAGAGGACGTGCTACTGGGTATCAGAGGTATCGGTGTGTACAGAAATCTGGACCACCACCTCTGATGGTCTCACTGTGTGGTGGTACAACATGCAATGCGTGGTTTTCATGAGCAATAAAAAGGGCAAAAATGATGTTTACGTTGAGCTCTGTTCCAATTTTCTGTACAGGTTCCGAAACTCTAGGAACCGAGGTGGTGCAAAACTTTTTTATATTTATGCATATTCAAATTTGCTCAAACTCTCAATTTCTGTTTCAGTATTTTGAAATACTCAAAATGTTTGCTTCTGTTATTGGAGAGGATCCTTTTCAAGTGATATTTCATTTTCACCCGCTTCTTACACTATAAGATCAAAAGTATCCAGACACCAGCCGAAACTGACTTACAGGTTCATGACGCCCTCCTTCGGTATTGGTGGAATTCAGTATGGTGTTGGCCCACCCTTAGCCTTGATGACAGCTTCCACTCTCGCAGGCTTAAGTTCAGTCAGGTGCTGGAAGGTTTCTTGGGGAATGGCAGACCATTCTTCACGCAGTGCTGTACTGAGGATAGGTTTAGATGGCGGTCTGTGAGTCCTGGCATGAAGTCGGTGTTCCAAAATATCCCAAAGGTGGTCTATAGGATTCAGGTCAGGGCTCTGTGCAGGCCTGTCCATTACAGGGATGTTATTTTCATGTAACCACTCCGCCACAGGCCTTGCATTATGAACAGGTGTTGGAAGACGCAATCGCCATCTCCGAACTGATCTTCTTCAAGAGTGGGAAGCAAGAAGGTGCTTAAAACATCGATGTAGGCCTGTGCTGTAATAGTGCCACGCAAAACAATAAGGTGTGCAAGCCCCCTCCATGAAAAACTCGACCACACCGTAACACCATCGTCTCCGAATTTTACTGTTGCCACTACATACGCTGGCATTCGTCATAGCGATAGACATCCCTGGAGTTGTGAAGCAGCTGAATGGGTTGAAAATAAATAAATCGCCAGGTCCTGATGGGATTCCAATTCGGTTTTACAGAGAGTTTCATTTATCGCGAATCTCGAGCGACTGTACAAAAGCTCAGGTGACGCCTGTATATAAGAACGGTAGAAGGACGGATCCTCAAAATTACAGACCAAAATCCTTAAGATTGGTTTGTTGCAGGATTCTCTAACATATTCTCAGTTCGAATATAATGAATTTCCTTGAGACAGAGAAGTTGCTGTCCATGCATCAGCACGGCTTTAGAAAGCATCGTTCCTGCGAAACACAACTCGTCCTTTTTTCACATGATATCTTGCGAACCATGGATGAAGGGTATCAGATGGATGCCATATTCCTTGACTTCCGGAAAGCGTTTGACTCTGTGCCCCACTGCAGACTCCTAACTAAGTTGCGAGCATATGGGATTGGTTCCCAAATATGTGAGTGGCTCGAAAACTTCTTTAAGTAATAGAACCCAGTACGTTGTCCTCGATGGTGAGTGTTCATCGGAGGTGAGGGTATCATCTGGAGTGCCCCAGGGAAATGTGGTAGGTCCGCTATTGTTTTCTATCTACATAAATGATCTTTTGGATAGGGTAGATAGCAATATGCGGCTGTTTGCTGATGATGCTGTGGTGTACGGGAAGGTGTCGTCGTTGAGTGACTGTAGGAGGATACAAGATGACTTGGACAGGATTTGTGATTGGTGTAAAGAATGGCAGCTAACTCTAAATATAGATAAATGTAAATTAATGCAGATGAATAGGAAAAAGAATCATGTAATGTCTGAATACTCCATTAATAGTGTAGCGCTTGACACAGTCACGTCGGTTAAATATTTGGGCGTAACATTGCAGAGCGATATGAAGTGGGACAAGTTTGTAATGGCAGTTGTGGGGAAGGCGGATAATCGTCTTCGGTTCATTGGTAGAATTTTAGGAAGATGTGGTTCATCTGTAAAGGAGACCGCTTATAAAACACTAATACGACCTATTCTTGAGTACTGCTCGAGCGTTTGGGATCCCTATCAGGTCGGATTGAGGGAGGACATGGAAGCAATTCAGAGGCGGGCTGCTAGATTTGTTACTGGTAGGTTTGATCATCACGCGAGTGTTACGGAAATGCTTCAGGAACTCGGGTGGGAGTCTCCAGAGGAACAGAGGCGTTCTTTTCGTGAATCGCTACTGAGGAAATTTAGAGAACCAGCATTTGAGGCTGACTGCAGTACAATTTTACTGCCGCCAACTTACATTTCGCGGAAAGACCACAAAGATAAGAGATTAGGGCTCGTACAGAGGCATATAGGCAGTCATTTTTCCCTCGTTCTTTTTGGGAGTGGAACAGGGAGAGAAGATGCTAGTTGTGGTACGAGGTACCCTCCGCCACGCACCGTATGGTGGATTGCGGAGTATGGATGTAGATGTAGATGTCATATCCACACCCTGCCATTGAATCGCCACATGTGTGTTCCGTGATTTGTCAGTTCACACAACGTATTTACACTGTTGAATCGTCCAATGTTTACGCTCCTTACACCAATCGAGGCTTCGTTTGGCATTTACCAGGGTGATGTGAGACCATGAAATCCAAGTTTTCACACCTCCCGCCCAACTGTCATAGTACTTCCAGTGGATCCTGATGGTCTGGACAGATGTCTGCCTATTACACATTACGCCACTCTTCATTTGGCTGTCTCTGTGAGTCAACAGACGAGGTAGGCCTGTACGTTTTTCTTGCTGTACGTGTCCCTTCACGTTTCCACTTCACTATCACATCGGAAACAGTGGACCTGGGGATGTTTAGCAGGACAGCAGGACTGACTCAGCATATACGAAAGTCAAAACAACGTTCGGTGAAATTAAAAATGAGTATGGTAACATTAAGAGTCAATGGGAATTCCACTGTTAAATGCAAAATAAAGTAGTTACGTGGAAAGCGTATACTGAAGGCCTCTGATGGGAAAGATTTGACCGATGTGATGGAAGAAGAAACGGGAGTCGATATAGAAGGGATAGGGATCCAGAATTAGTATCAGAATTTAAAAGAGCTTTGTAAGACTTGAGATCAAATAAAACAGAATGGATGGGTAAAATCCTGTCAGAGTTTCTAAAATCGTTGGGAAAGTGGCAACAAAACGTCTACTCACGTTGGTGTGTAAAACGTATGAGTCGATATAGCATCAAACGCCCGGAAAAATATCTTCCAGACAATTCCGGAGACTGGAAGAGCTGACAAGTGCGAGAATTATCGCAGAATTAGCTTAACAGCTCATACATCCAAGCTGCTGACAAGAACAAAGAATGGAAAAGAAAACTGAGGGTGTGTTAGATGACAATCAGTTGGGCTTTAGGAAATGTAAGGTCACCACAAAGCCAGTTCTGACGTTTTGGTTGATAATAGAAGCAAGACAAACGAAAAATCAGAACACGTTCATAGGATCTGGCGACCTGGAAAAAGCGTTCGACAATGTGAAATGGTTCAAGACGTTCGAAATTCTGAAGAAAATAGGGGTAAGCTACAGGGAGAGACGGCTAATATACACACCTGGAAATTGAAATAAGAACACCGTGAATTCATTGTCCCAGGAAGGGGAAACTTTATTGACACATTCCCGGGGTCAGATACATCACATGATCACACTGACAGAACCACAGGCACACAGACACAGGCAACAGAGCATGCACAATGTCGGCACTAGTACAGTGTATATCCACCTCTCGCAGCAATGCAGGCTGCTATTCTCCCATGGAGACGATCGTAGAGATGCTGGATGTAGTCCTGTGGAACGACTTGCCATGCCATTTCCACCTGGCGCCTCAGTTGGACCAGCGTTCGTGCTGGACGTGCAGACCGCGTTAGACGACGCTTCATCCAGTCCCAAACATGCTCAATGGGGGACAGATCCGGAGATCTTGCTGGCCAGGGTAGTTGACTTACACCTTCTAGAGCACGTTGGGTGGCACGGAATACATGCGGACGTGCATTGTCCTGTTGGAACAGTAAGTTTCCTTGCCGGTCTAGGAATGGTAGAACGATGGGTTCGATGACGGTTTGGATGTACCGTGCACTATTCAGTGTCCCCTCGACGATCACCAGTGGTGTACGGCCAGTGTAGGAGATCGCTCCCCACACCATGATGCCGCGTGTTGGCCCTGTGTGCCTCGGTCGTATGCAGTCCTGATTGTGGCGCTCACCTGCACGGCGCCAAACACGCATACGACCATCATTGGCACCAAGGCAGAAGCGACTCTCATCGCTGAAGACGACACGTCTCCATTCGTCCCTCCATTCACGCCTGTCGCGACACCACTGGAGGCGGGCTGCACGATGTTGGGGCGTGAGCGGAAGACGGCCTAACGGTGTGCGGGACCGTAGCCCAGCTTCACGGAGACGGTTGCGAATGGTCCTCGCCGATACCCCAGGAGCAACAGTGTCCCTAATTTGCTGGGAAGTGGCGGTGCGGTCCCCTACGGCACTGCGTAGGATCCTACGGTCTTGGCGTGCATCCGTGCGTCGCTGCGGTCCGATCCCAGGTCGACGGGCACGTGCACCTTCCGCCGACCACTGGCGACAACATCGATGTACTGTGGAGACCTCACGCCCCACGTGTTGAGCAATTCGGCGGTACGTCCACCCGGCCTCCCGCATGCCCACTATACGCCCTCGCTCAAAGTCCGTCAACTGCACATACGGTTCACGTCCACGCTGTCGCGGCATGCTACCAGTGTTAAAGACTGCGATGGAGCTCCGTATGCCACGGCAAACTGGCTGACACTGACGGCGGCGGTGCACAAATGCTGCGCAGCAAGCGCCATTCGACGGCCAACACCGCGGTTCCTGGTGTGTCCGCTGTGCCGTGCGTGTGATCATTGCTTGTACAGCCCTCTCGCAGTGTCCGGAGCAAGTATGGTGGGTCTGACACACCGGTGTCAATGTGTTCTTTTTTCCATTTCCAGGAGTGTACATGTATAGGAGCCAAGGATAGTATGAGTGGAAGACGAAGAACGAAGTGCTCGGATCAAAACGTGTGTAAGACAGGGGTGCAGTCTGTCGCCCCTACTGTTCAATCTATACATCGAAGAAACAATGACAGAAATAAAAGGTTCAAGAGTGGAATTAAAATTGAATGTGAACGTATATCAATGATTATCATTCGCAGATGACATTGCTATCCTACGTGAAAGTGAAGAAGCCCTACATGATTTGCACAATGGAGGAAACACTCAAATGAGCACAGAACACGGAGTGAGAGTATATCGAAGAAAGATGAAAGTATTGAGAAGTAGCAGAAATGAGAACACCGGGAAACTTAAGATAAGTATCGATGGTCGCGAAGTGCACGAAGTTGAGGAATTCTGCTACCTACGTAGTAAAATAACCCATGATGGATGGAGCAAAAAGGACATCAAAAGCACACTAACACTGGCAAAAAGGGCAACCTGGTCGAGAGAAGTCTACCTGTATGTGTGGAACACGGGACTGTAACACACGGTCTGTAGAGAAACCGGAAAAGAAGAGAATTGAAGCATTTGCGATGTGATGCTACAGAAGAATGTTGCAAATTAGGTGGACTGAGAAGGTAAGGAATGAGGACGTTCTCCAGAGAATCGGCGAGAGAAGGAATATACGGAGAACACTGACAATCAGACGGAATAGGATGGTAGGACATGTGTTAAGACATCACGGAATAACTTCCATGGTACTAGAGGGTGCTGTAGAGGGTAAAAACCGTGGAGGAAGACATCCAGCAAATAACTGAGGACGTAGTTGCAAGTACTACTCTGAGATGAAGAGGTTGGCAAGCAAGAAGAATTCGTAGAATACGGCATCAAAGCGATGAGTAACGGCAAAGAAAAAAGAGGAGAAGCTAACTTCAAGTGACAAATGGTTCAAATGGCTCTGAGCACTATGGGACTTAACATCTATGGTCATCAGTCCCCTAGAACTTAGAACTACTTAAACCTAACTAACCTAAGGACAGCACACAACACCCAGTCATCACGAGGCAGAGAAAATCCCTGACCCCGCCGGGAATCGAACCCGGGAACCCGGTTCAAGTGACAATTGAATGCCGCAGACACTGATAAAATGACGTGCGACTTAAACATTATTCACACAAAAGAGACAAAAAAGGACGTGTAGGGCGTTTACAAAGGAAACAACCACATTTTCTTGTCATCCACGTATTGCTACATTAACTAATTCCTGGATCTCGAGAAGGCCTTTGATCGGGTGCCACACAGTCTCATGTGGCTAGCAGTTCGACAGCATGAAGTGCCGGAGCAGCTTATTAACTGGGTGCAGTTACTTTATGTACAGCCACGAAGTTATGTCCGTACAACCTCGGGACTATCCAAGGACTTCCCCATCACAGTCCGCGTCCATCATGGTTCTGCATTATCACCAATTCTGTTCATTCTCGGAATGGATACCGTGACAGCTGACCTGCACCGGCCATTACCATGGACCCTACTTTATGCTGACGACGTGATGATGGCAGCAGAAAACAAGCTTGATCTGCAGAGCCTGTAAGTAGGCTGTTTAGTTTTTTATATTGGTAACGCCAGGTAGCGCTCGGTATGAAAATCACTGGCTGTGCTGTGTGCAGTCTGTGGCTGGTTTGCATTGTTGTTTGCTATTGTAGTGTTGGGCAGCTGGATGTTAACAGCGCGTAGCGTTGCGCAGTTGCAGGTGAGCCGCCAGCAGTGGTGGATGTGGGGAGAGAGAGAGCGGAGTTTTGAGAACGGATGAACACACACACACACACACACACACACACACACACTATATATATATATATAATTACTTTTGAACACTATTAAGGTAAATATATTGTTTCTTCTTTATCAAAATCTTTCACTTGCTAACTATGCCTATCAAAAGTTAGTGACTTCAGTAGTTAGAATCTTTTATTTAGCTGGCAGTATTGGCGCTCGCTGCATTGCAGTAGTTTGAGTAACGAATATTTTTGTGAGGTAAGTCATTCATGAAAAGTATAGGTTATTGTTAGTCAGGGCCATTCTTTTGTAGGGATTTTTGAAAGTCAGACTGCGTTGCGCTAAAAATATTGTGTGTCAGTTTAGTGTTGATCAGAGTAAGTAAAGAGAATAATGTCTGAGCACGTTCAGTTTTGCTCAGCTGTTTGAAAAGCAAATAGAGGTTTATCAGCACAGTCATTCATAAATTTTTCTAAGGGTACGTTTCAAGCCTAACTCAAGAATGGAGTGACCGGTTGGCTTAACACGATTTGCGCCTTAATTTGAAGAAACCCGAGTACATGATATCAGACATGAAATGGGAACCGTCACGATTAATGGTGAAGATCTGACTCGCGTGAGTAAGTTTAGGTACCTTGGTTCCACGATCACCGTTGACAGCCGACTCACCGAAGAGGTCAACACCAGAACTCAGGCAGCCTGGATGAAGTGGTGAATAACAACCGGAGTCACTTGCGACCGCAGGATGAAAGATAATTTAAAGTCAAAAGTCTATGGCACTGTCACCCGACCAGTTGCCTTGTATGGCTGTGAGTGCTGGCCGACTACAGTTGAGACAGAACGCTGCCCAAGTATAATGGAAACGAGGATGCTAAGGTGGACAGCGGGCCTCAACAAGTTAGATCACGTTTCTATTGACAGCATTAGGAAACAGTTTGGTGTTGCACCGATCCAAGACAAGATGCGTGAGATTCGTCTTCGATGGTTTGGGCATGTTTTACGGGACGGTGATGACTCTATTGCCAAGGCGGGTTACTTGAAGTCCCAAAGTAGACCCAAAGGACGACCTAAGCAACGTTGGGCTGATACAATTCATAAAGACCTTAAATGCGTGAACACCCACCCAGATGTAGCCCGTGACACAGTGAAATGGAGACAACGGACTCGTGTAGCGCACCCCGCAGGCACGCGGGACATACGCTGAAGGAAAAGAAGAAGTAATGATTTCCCATGTAAACACTCTGTCATCATTGTTGTACCTTTTGAATCTCTCGCATAAGTAATATCAGTCGGTTGGTTAGTTGATTTGAGGGAGGGGACCAAACGGCGAGGTCATTCGTACCATCGGATTTAGAGAGGATGAAAAAAAAGTCGGCCGTGCTCTTTTCAAAGGAACCATCCGGCAGTAATATCTGTGTTTGCGACATCCAGCTGTCACCTGAAGATTTTATAACAAGCCAAAAGACGGTTACTGACCGATAAAATATAATTTTGCTAAATATTAGGAAGTATTTCCAGTCTATCATCTAGGAATATCTGTACCGCACGATTTAAGGTGGAACGACGGCATAAACCAGGCTTTGGAAAAGATAAAAGCCGAAGTGACCTTACCCTTAGAAAGTGTAAATCATCAACGAGCAAAGTCACTCACAGATCCGTTGCTGGACGAAATGCACATTAGTCTCGGTCAGTGTGGACGACTAGTAAGCTAGATTAAGACAGTAAAATGAGAACATGCCAAAACGACCCGCGTCATTCATCACACGTTTATTTAGGCGGCACTCGAGTACTATATCTATGTTCGATAAACTACTCTCGTAAAAAATAAAAGCAAAGATTTCTGCGTCACGGAGAGTGTTACTCTCGCAACACCGAGTCAAGAAACGCTTTGGCCTCTCCAAAACACATCTTTTCTGGTGACCGCGCCAGTGTAAAACACGATGAAGTTTGGTGTCGAGAGCCTTACTTCCGCCGCACCGCCTGTAATTGTAATAGGGAACAGAGACAATGATTGTCGTAGACTATACGGTTACGGCACAGATAGTGAAAGTATATCTTCTTGTACAGAAACCATACTGCAGTTACAAGATCCGAAGGAAACGAAAGGAAAGCTGTAGTTGAGAAGGGTGTGAGCAAGAAGTAAAGAAAACCGTGAGACAGAATTAAAGTTCAAGAAGAAGAAGTAAACATTTTGACCTTTCTCAACGGTGTCGTAATTCTGCCAGAGACGGAAAAGGGTCCATAATAACTTAGGAACGGTGTAGATAGATCACTGAAAAGACGGTACAAGAGAGAGATTAATACAAGGATAGTGGACTCTAGTGGAATTAAGTGAAGCTGAGATAATTAGATTAGGAAATGAGGCACTAAGAGTAGCAGATGAATGTTGTTACACTATGTGATCAAAAGTATCCGGACAGCTGGCTGAAAATGACTTACAAGTTCGTGGCGTCCTCCGTCGGTAATGCTGGAATTCAGTATGGTGTTGGCCCACACTTAGCCTTTATAACAGCTTCCACTCCTCCCAGGCATACGCTCAATCAGGTTCTGGAAGGCTTCTTGGGGAATGACAGCCCATTCTTCACGGAGTGCTGCACTGAGGAGAGGTATCGACGTTCCAAAACATCCCAAAGGTATTCTATAGGATTCCGGTCAGGATTCTGTGCAGACCAGTCCATTACAGGGATGTTACTGTCGTGTAACCACTCATGCATTATGAACAGGTGATCGATCGTGTTGTATGATGGAATAGTCATCCCCGAATTGCTCTTCAACAGTGGGAATCAAGAAAGTGCTTAAAACATCACTGTGGGCTTCTGCTGTGATAGCGCCACGCAAAACAATAAGAGCTGCAAGCCGCCTACATGGAAAACACAACCACACCATAACAGCACCGCCTCCGAATTTTACTGTTGGCACTGCACACGCTGGCAGATGACGTTCACCGGGCATTAGCCATACCCACACCCTGCCATCGGATCGCCACATTGTGTACCGTGATTCGTCACTGCACACAACGTTTTCCCACTGTTCAATCGTCCAATGTTTACGTTCTTGACACCAAGCGAGCGAGGCGTAATGTGGCATTTACCGGCGTGATGTGTGACCTCTGAGCAGTAGCTTGACCATGAAATTCAAGTTTTCTCACCTCCCGCCTAATTGTCATAGTACTTGCAGTGGATCCTGATGCAGTTTGGAATTCCTGTGTGATGGTCTGGATAGAGTTTGCCTATTACACATTACGACCCTCTTTCAACTGTCGGCGGTCTCTGTGAGTCAACAGACGAGGTCGGCCTGTACGGTTTTGTGCTGTACGTGTCCCTTCACGTTTCCACTTTACTATCACATCGGAACTAGTAGACCTAGGGATGTTTAAGAGTGTGGAAATCTCGCGTACAGATATATGACACAAGTGACACCCAGTCACCTGACCACGTTCGAAGTGCGTGAGTTCCGCGGAGCGACCCATTCTGCTCTCTCACGATGTCTAATGACTATGAGGTTGCTGATATGGCAGTAGGTATGAAAAACATATGTTTTTGGTGGTGTCCGGATACTTTTGATCACATAGTGTATTTCGGCAGCAAGATAACTAACGATGACCGAAGTAAAAAATACGTAGAATGCAGACTGCCAAATGCAAGAAACGTTTTCTGAAGAAGAGAAATTTGTTACCATAGAATCTAAATTCAAATGTTAGGAGGTCTTCTCTGAAGGTATTTGTTCGGAATGTAGCTTCCGACGGAAACGTGTATGATGAACAGTTCAGACAAGCAGGGAACAGAAGCTTTTTAAATATGCTGATGCAGAAGAAAGCTGAAAGTTGGATGGGTAAATGGAATAATTAATGAAGAGGTACTTAATCAAATTCGAGAGAAAATAGGTTTACGGCACAATCTGGGTAAATGAAAGGATCAGTTGATATCGCATATAGTGTGGCAGTGCGGTAATGGAGGCGAGAGCGGTGGGTAAAACTTATAGAAGGAGACCACAAAGTAAATGTTTTAATATGAATATAGTGTACAATGGTCTTGAGACACGACCTCCTGGATGCTCATCCGTGTGGATTCACAAAAAATCACTACCTACGGAATCCAGCTCGCGCTGCTCTCATATCAGATCCTGAAAGACATGGAGGACGTAAGTCAGGTAGATGCAGTATTTCTTGGTTTCTGGAAAGCGTTTACTCAGTACCACGGCTACGATTATTATGGAAAGCTCTACGGTACGGGGAATCAAGCTAAATCTGTGACTGGACTAAGAATTTCAGGTATGGAGGATGTAGCACAGTGGCTGCAGGCCGAATTGCGTGTTAATGCGGCACGCGGTTTTCGGTCTGATTTATAATAATACGCATCAAGCAATAACAGACGAATCCAAGATCGTCAACAATCATTAAGGGCTTCTCAGGAGTGTAGTTTTTTTTCTCAGTAACAAATAAAAATAACAACAAGGACAGCAACATTTTGCAGGCCGAAGTGGCCGAGCGGTTCTAGGCGCTACAGTTTGGAGACGCGCGACCGCTACGGTTGCAGGTTCGAATCCTGCCTCGGGCATGGATGTGTGTGATGTCCTTAGGTTAGTTAGGTTTCAGTAGTTCTGAGTTCTAGGGGAGTGATGACCTCAGAAGTTAAGTCCCATAGTTCTCAGAGCCATTTTTTAACAGCAACATTTTAAGATGTACGTAATTTTAATTGACGTCAGTGAATTTGGACTTGAGCTAAGTAAAGTTGGCACCGTGCCTCGGGAGGAAAGGGGTAAGTAGGGCGGCTGCTGCGGGGTTAGAGGATGCAGAGGGGGGAATGTTTTCTTGTTTTTCTCACAGCACGGACAAATCAGCTTTTATGTGTAAATTTTGACACGGATGTAAAAGGGGTTCCAGAATGCATATTACGGTCATCTTCGATGTGTGCTACATGTTTGTAACAAAGAATATGAATGTACACTAAGGCTGTTGCAATACGACGCAATGAGCAGCGGAAAAACGACATTCAAAACATTTAGTAAACATTTGTGATTGTGTCTCATTTTAAGAGAGGAAGATTAGAGTTAAACATCCCGTCGACATCAAGGTTATTACAAACGGAGGCCACGCACCAATTAAGAACGTACAGTTTCGAAGGAACCATCCCGGTATTTCTCTTAAGCGGTTCAGAGAAATCACGGGAAAATCACGGGAAAATCTTCATCAGGGCGAGGATTTGAACCGTTGTCCAACCGAAAGCGGGTCCATAGTGCTAACCACTGGTATCTCATATTGGATACTGCGTTTAAATATAAGTACAATTACTGTTGTTAATCAATTAATCATCCGTTCGCACAGCGAACACGACGATACTGCGCCAGACAATTACGGAGTCACAAACCAAGGGTTACAGGGGGTGCGATCTGAAACACAAAGAGTCGACGGGGGGTGAAGCGGATGGTGCCGGGTTTTAACGATCGGTGTTCTGGGGACAGGCGCCAACTTATCGCGCCCTTACTGTAGCCTAGCTGTTCTGCTGGCGCCCCGTAACGTACTGATTCACGTAAGTTAACAACTACTTGTAAGATCGGTACACACGCGGCACGAGGTGGCACTGGAGCAAAAAAGTTTTGACGACCACTGACGGAGCGTCACCTTGGATGGAGAGTGATCGGCAGTTGCAGACGTAACTTCAGATTAACACCAACCTCAGACTTCCTCCAGGTGGCGCAGTTATCTCTAATGACTTTCGAGGACGTGCTGAAAAGCAATGCCTCCGACTTTTTATGGCGAAACTTCTTAAAGAATTTTACATAAAACAAACGTTATTAACATTTTAGATCCATATTCCTCATGTTTACATATTTGTAACACACTACGAATGGAAAAACTAGTAGAAGCCGACCTCGGGGAAGATCAGTTTGGATTCCGTAGAAATACTGGAACACGTGAGGCAATACTGACCTTACGACTTATCTTAGAAGAAAGATTAAGGAAAGGCAAACCTACATTTCTAGCATTTGTAGAGAAAGCTTTTGACAATGTTGACTGGAATACTCCCTTTCAAATTCTAAAGGTGGCAGGGGTAAAATACAGGGAGAGAAAGGCTATTTACAATTTGTACAGAAACCAGATGGCAGTTATAAGAGTCGAGGGACATGAAAGGGAAGCAGTTGTTAGGAAGGGAGTAAGACAGGGTTGTAGCGTCTCCCCGATGTTATTAAATCTGTATATTGAGCAAGCAGTAAAGGAAACAAAAGAAAAATTCGGGGTAGGTATTAAAATCCATGGAGAAGAAATAAAAACTTTGAGGTTCGCCGATGACATTGTAGTTCTATCAGAGACAGCAATGGACTTGGAAGAGCAGTTGAACGGAATGGATGGTGTCTTGAAGGGAGGATATAAGATGAAGATCAACAAAAACAAAACGAGGATAATGGAATGTAGTCGAATTAAGTCGGGTGATGTTGAGGGTATTAGATTAGGAAATGAGACACTTAAAGTAGTAAAGGAGTTTTGCTATTTGGGGAGCAAAATAACTGATGATGGTGGAAGTAGAGAGGATATAAAATGTAGACTGGCAATGGCAAGGCAAGCGTTTCTGAAGAAGAGAAATTTGTTAACATCGAGTATAGATTTAAGTGTTAGGAAGTCATTTCTGAAAGTATTTGTATGGAGTGTAGCCATGTATGGAAGTGAAACATGAACGGTAAATAGTTTGGACAAGAAGAGAATAGAAGCTTTCGAAATGTGGTGCTACAGAAGAATGCTGAAGATTAGATGGGTAGATCACATAACTAATGAGGAAGTATTGAATAGGATTGGGGAGAAGAGAAGTTTGTGGCACAACTTGACCAGAAGAAGGGATCGGTTGGTAGGACATGTTCTGAGGCATCAAGGGATCACCAATTTAGTATTGGAGGGCAGCGTGGAGGGTAAAAATCGTAGGGGGAGACCAAGAGATGAATACACTAAGCAGATTCAGAAGGATGTAGGTTGCAGTAGGTACTGGGAGATGAAGAAGCTTGCACGGGATAGAGTAGCATGGAGAGCTGCATCAAACCAGTCTCAGGACTGAAGACCAGAACAACAACAACAACAACAACAAAAACACCGTTAGAGGGCTCCGAAATGTGGTGAGTAACGCGGCGGTGTGTAACGTAACTGTGTCGGTGCGTGAGAAACAGCGTGATGTAATCGAGTTTCGAATCGGAAAAATTCGTCCACACGTCTCCTTCGGCATGACAACCCCACAGCACATACGAGAGCTGCGACAACAATCCGACGCGTCGGGTTCACTTTCACCAGTCATCTTCCATTAAGCCCGGACTTGGTCTCACCTGATTTTCATCTGCTTCTGAAACTTAAGGAACACCTTCGACGACTTCACTTTGAGAGTGATGAAGCGTTGCAAGCAGAAGCGAAGTTGTGGCTCCGTCAACAAAGTTAAACACTCTACAGTGGCGGTATCAACGAACGGGTCTCTCATTGGAAGAAATGTGTTCGCCGCCAGAGTGACTATGTTAAGAAATAAATAAGTAGACATGAAGAATAAAGACGTTAAATGTTAGTAACGTCTGGTTTATTTAAAAAGCTTTCAGAGTCTTCACACCAAAAGATCGGCCCGCGCGGGGTAGCCGTGCGGTTTAAGGCGTCTTGTCACGGTTCACGCGGCTCTCCCCGTCGAATGTTCGAGTCCTTCGTGCATGGGTGTGTGTGTGTTGTCTATAGCGTAAGTTTTGATTAAAAATTAAATTGCTCCAGCTGGACTCAAGATTTTTTTTATTTACTTCGCTACTAGTTTCGGTGCTGCATCAACGCCTTCTTCAGGCCCGTATACTTTGATGAAGTCAGTTGTGTGTGGCTCAGTCTCGAAGTCCGCTGTGAGATCAACACGTGCTGCACATGGATGGCGGGCAGTAACCTGTGTGAAGTTAGGGTTTACTACCCGCCATCCATGAGGAGCACGTGTCGATCTCACCGCGGACTTCTAGACTCAGCCACACACAACTGACTTCATCAAAGTATACGGGCCTGCAGATGGCGTTGACGCAACGCCGAAACCAGTAGCGAAGTAAATAAAAAATCTTAAGTACAGCTGGGAGAATTTCATTTTTAATCTAAATTATACCAGCTGTGTCCCACCTTCAGCCGGTTTAAATATGGATGTACGAAGACAGCGTAAGTTAGATTAAGTAGTGCGTAAGCCCAGGGACCGATGGCTTCAGCTGTTTGGTCCCATAGCACTTACCAAAGATTTCCAATTTCCAAAAATTCAGAGGCGTTACGTTTCAGCACGCCCTCCTGCAACGTGAAAATAGCTTCACAAATGTCCAGCCGGATCTTGAAATGATTTCAAAGCGTTTCAAAAACTGGAAACTTGTTTTGAGCGTTAGTAGACGTAAAATTGTGCACTTCACGCAGAAAAGTACTATCCTATCGTTACAACGTCGGTAAGCCTCGGTTGCACTCGGATAGTGGACTCTTAGTGGAATCAGTCGATATCTGATCGTAACAAGAATTTTAGAAACATGAAATAGAGCGATCACATACCTTGAGTAGTAATTAACACAGGTGTCAGTCTTCACTTTATTGGTAAAACTGTAGGCAAATGCAGTCAGTCTACAAAGGAGATCGCCTACAAAACAGTAGCGCATCGTATCTCAGAATACGGCTCAAATATGTAGAACCCGTACCAAATAGGACTAAGAGGAGTAATGATCGTGTAACGGTAGCACCAATAATCACAGGTTTGTCTGACCCATGTCAAGGTTAATGCTGAAGAGATAGAAGTGACAGAGGCTCAAAGAGAGATGCAAACTATCGCTACAGGGCCTGCTTACGAAGCTTCGAGTGATAAACTCATCTACAGAGCTCGATCGAACCAGTGTGCGAACTGAAGATGGAGAAAACAGCATAGTACGTACCGCAGAGCGCACGTTTGCTTGTGTAGAAGAGTTGTGCAGGGTGTTTCCATGACGATGTTGCAAACATTCAGGTATGATGGAGAAGGGGAAATGTATCCGTAAACGACTTAGTCGAAAGCAATAAGCGAAAATCGTTCTGATACCTGAGGTAGTGGAATACACGCACCGCTACTGTTGTTGCTGAAATTGTAGGGCGAGCAACTTTCAAAGGTTACACCATACACCAAAACCAAAATATGTCTAGTAAACACGGACTATGCAGTACGTACCTTAGGAGCTGTGAGTACTCGTTCATCTTCGACACTGTGAAACACATCTCTTCTGCCTCAAGCTTCTCGGTTTCCATATTTCTGCGGGAGGTACTATGAACCAAATCAAGAAAAGCATGGGAGCTGAAATGCATACTTTCAGAGCCACAAACATTTGTTCATCTTCGCTACTGTGGAATACGTCTGTTCTAACGAACAGGTGCCCACTGCTCTTGAAGTATGCATTACAATTTGCTGAACGTTTCTTTCTTGTTTTGGTCCATGCTACTACCTCTGAAAGTTGCCTACCGTGCAATATTAACAAAACAGTACCGGTACACGAATTCCACTGTCAAAGGTATTGCTTATAACTTTCGACTTGGTCATTTCCGGACCAGAGTCCGTGATGTCAGATTGATACGTACACCCATCACCCCTGAAAGTTATCACGGAACGACCATGCAGATGCAGACTATTGCAACAAAGCAAAAACTGTAGGAAAATATCTCGTAGGGTACCAGTACGTGACGTTGCAAAACGAGTCTGATGAGAATCTTGTACCCTGAACGTGTTACGTGTGAAGGGCAGTAAAGACGCGTCTAGAGAGACTGAAGCACAGAGGGACACGGCAGGAAGAGAAGAGGCGAAGCGAGGCACTCACCTGCGCGTGTCACATGCCGCGGCCGCCGCTGCACCTCTGAGCGGTCGCCGCTCGGCGGCGGCGGCGGAGGGGGCGGGCGGGGGCGGGCGGGGGCGGTATTGACGCAGCATCCCGGCGGCGGTCCACGGCCGGGACGCCGGCCACGCCGACGCCGGCGCCGGCGCTCGATACGGCCCTCGCGTGGGGCCGCCATGGCGCCCGCTAGCGCTGCACCTGTCTGGCCGCGAGCACGGGCCACGCCGCGCGCCTCGCGCACCGAGCGCCCCGTCTTTTTTGGGGGGACGACCACGCCGACTGTCTCAAATCGGTTTCCGCGACATACCGAGGCGACAAAAGCCACGGGACGCCTCCTAACATCGCGCCGGACCATCTTCCGCCTGGCGTGGTGCACCAACTCGACGTGCCTCCGATTCAACAAGTCGTTGCAACTGCCTCAAAAATACTGGGCCATGCTGCCTCTACAGCCGTTCATAACTGCGGAAGCGTTGCCAGTGCGGGATGTCGTGCACAAACTCACGTCTCGATGTTGTTGTTGTTGTTGTTTTCTCGCTTCCCACGCCCGGGTTCCCGGGTTCGATTCCCGGCGGGGTCAGGGATTTTCTCTGCCTCGTGATGACTGGGTGTTGCGTGATGTCCTTAGGTTAGTTAGGTTTAAGTAGATCTAACAAGGGAACCTCCCCATCGCACCCCCCTCAGATTTAGTTATAAGTTGGCACAGTAGATAGGCCTTGAAAAACTGAACACAGATCAATCGAGAAAACAGGAAGAAGTTGTGTGGAACTATGAAAAAATAACCAAAATATACAAACTGAGTAGTCCATGCGCAAGATAAGCAACATCAAGGACAATACGAGCTCATGAGCGCCGTGGTCTCGTGGTTAGCGTGAACAGTTGAGGAACGAGAGGTCCTTGGTTCAAGTCTTCCCTCGAGTAAAAATTTTACTTACTTTATTTTCGCAAAGTTATGATCTGTCCGTTCGTTCATTGACGTCTCTGTTCACTGTAATAAGTTTAGTGTCTGTGTTTTGCGACCGCACCGCAAAACCGTGCGATTAGTAGAGAAAGGACGTGCCTCTCCAATGGGAACCGAAAACATTTGATCGCAAGGTCATAGGTCAACCGATTCCTCCACAGGAAAACACGTCTGATATATTCTATACGACACTGGTGACGGCATGTGCGTCACATGACAGGAATATGTTGTCGACCCACCTAACTTGTACACTTGGCGGATGGGTAAAAAGATTCTTCTACCTTGCCCGATTTAGGTTTTCCTGTGGATCTGATAATCACTCCCAAAAAAGTGATGAAAACATAAGAGTTTGTCACATAAACTGCAACAAATGAATGCAACAGTTTCCCAATCGCACAGTTTTCCCTGTGCTCTGTCAAAACATATGTTTTTAACGTTTTCAAATTTTTCCGTGTGTAGACCGTCAAATCCTGCATATGCCCAAGCAAATCTGAACATGTCCTGGAATTTTGGAGAGCGAAGATGATTATGTGTGAGTGCCTGAACTTTTTTTAATTGTCTGAAAATAAAAAATTAAACTTTTTGCTCGATGGAAGACTTGAACCAAGGACCTCTCGTTCCGCAGCTGCTCATGCTAACCACGAGACCACGGCGCTCTTTAGCTCACAATTTCCTTGATGTTGCTTATTTTCCGGATGGACTACTCAGTTTGTATATTTTTCTTATTTTTTTCATAGTTCCACACAACTTCTTCCTGTTTTATCGATGATCTGTGTTCAGTTTTTCAAGGCCGACCCACTGTGCCAATTTATAACTAAATCTGAGGGGGGTGCGATGGGGAGGTTCCCTTGTAAGTTCTAGGGGACTGATGGCCATAGATATTAAGTCCCATAGTGCTCAGAGCCATTTGAACCATTTTGTTGTTGTTGTTGTGGTCTTCAGTCCTGAGACTGGTTTGATGCAGCTCTCTATGCTACTCTATCCTGTGCAAGCTTCTTCATCTCCCAGTACCTACTGCAACCTACATCCTTCTGAATCTGCTTAGTGTATTCTTCTCTTGGTCTCCCTCTACGATTTTTACCCTCCACGCTGCCCTCCAATGCCAAATTGGTGATCCCTTGACGCCTCACAACATGTTCTACCAACCGATTCCTTCTTCTACTTAAGTTGTGCCACAAACCTCTCTCCTCCCCAATTCTATTCAATATCTCCTCATTGCGGAAATATGATGTGAAATGTGTTTTTCGACCACCTTATAAGATTAAGGCCCTGTTGGCATCCCTAAAAGATGATCTTGGTTTGCGTAAGGCTGGGCTCTATCGTATTCCTTGCAGTTGTGGCATGTCATATTGGTCAGACAATCAGGACTGTCGAAGACCGGTGTACTGAACATAAGCGTCAAAACACGCTTACAACAGCCGAGCAAATCCGCTATTGCACAACATTGCCTTGAAACCGGTCATCCTATCGAATACAACAATACGGAGATTCTGGCTTGCACGTCCAGCTGTTGGGATACTGTTACTAAGGAAGCTGTTGAAATCAGATTATCAAGCAACCTTATTAACAGAGATGCTGGATTTTGTTTAAATGCTGCTTGGAATCCGGCTCTGTCTCTCATCAAAAAACAGAGGGACAGAATTAGTGCTACCTCACCTGTTGATTTATAGTAACTATCGATATTTCTGATTTTGGTTATCTTTGGTCGTGTTGACACTTGTTCTGTGTGTGCTGTCTTCCCTGTTTCTCCTCTGTGAACCGAGATATTAAATTTGCTTGCACATTTTTTCTTCCTTGCATTTGTGCCTTGAGAATGGCAGGGTGTACTCCTGTCGAAATATCGGCGGTGTTCGACGACGTCACCCGGCACCAAACCCGTAAGTTATTTGAACATCTCCTCATTAGTTATGTGATCTACCCATCTAATCTTCAGCATTCTTCTGTAGCACCACATTTCGAAAGCTTCTATTCTCTTCTTGTCCAAACTATTTATAGTCCATGTTTCGCTTCCATACACGGCTACATTCCACACATATACTTTCAGAAATGACTTCCTGACACCTAAATTTATACTCGATGTTAACAAATTTCTCTTCTTCAGAAACGCTTTCCTTGCCATTGCCAGTCTACATTTTATATCCTCTCTACTTCGACCATCATCAGTTATTTTGCTCCCCAAATAGCAAAACTCCTTTACTACTTTAAGTGTCTCATTTCCTAATCTAATTCCCCCTGCATCACCCGACTTAATTCGACTACATTCCATAATCCTCGTATTCCTTTTGTTAATGTTCATCTTATATCCTCCTTTCAAGAAACTCTCCATTCGGTTCAATTGCTCTTCCAAGTCCTTTGCTGTCTCTGACAAAATTACAATGTCAACGGCGAACCTCAAAGTTTTTATTTCTTCTCCATGGATTTTAATACCTACACCGAATTTTTCTTTTGTTTACTTTACTGTTTGCTCAATATACAGATTGAATAACATTGGGGCAGGCTACAACCCTGTCTCACTCCCTTCCCAACCACTGCTTCCCTTTCATGCCCCTCGACTCTTATAACTGCCAACTGGTTTCTGTACAAATTGAAAATAGCCTTTCGCTCCCTATATTTTACCCCTGCCACCTTCAGAATTTGAAAGAGAGTATTCCAGTCAACATTGTCAAAAGCTTTCTCTAATTCTACAAATGCCATAAATGTAGGTTTGCCTTCCCTTAATCTAGCTTCTAAGGTAAGTCGTAGGGTCAGTATTGCCTCACGTGTTCCAACATTTCTGCGGAATCCAAACTGACCTTCCCCAAGGTCGGTTTCTACCAGTTTTTCCATTTGTCTGTAAAGAATTCGTGTTACTATTTTGCAACAGTGACTTATTAAACTGATAGTTCGGTAATTTTCACATCTGTCAACACCTGCTTTCTTTGGGATTGGAATTATTATATTCTTCTTCAAGTCTGAGGGTATTTCGCCTGTCTCATACATCTTGCTCACAAAATGGTAGAGTTTTGTCATGACTGGCTCTCCCAAGGCCATCAGTAGTTCTAATGGAATGTTGTCTACTCCCGGGGCCTTGTTTCGACTAAGGTCATTCAGTGCTCTGTCAAACTCTTCACGCAGTATCGTATCTCCCATTTCATCTTCATCTACATCCTCTTCCATTTCCATAATATTGTCCTCAAGTACATCGCCCTTGTATGGACCCTCTATATACTCCTTCCACCGCTCCGCTTTCCCTTCTTTGCTTAGAACTGGGTTTCCGTCTGATCTCTCGATTGTGTACCATACATGTTCGATGGGTTCACTCCTGGCAGTCTAGGTGGCCAAACCATTCGGTCGGACTGTCCAGAATGTTCTTCAAACCAATCACGAACAGTGGTGGCCCAGTCATATGGCACATCGTCATCCACATATTCTGTAGTTGTTTGGTCTCCAAGTAGCAGAACGTAACCATTTCCAGTTACTGATCGGTTCAGTTGGACCAGTAGACCCAGCCCATTCCATGTAAACACAGCCCACAGCATTATGAAAAAAGTGCACAGTGCAACGTTCCCAACCTGGGTCCATGACTGTGGGTTTTGCACCACAATCGAACCCTATCATCGGCTCTTAACAACTGCAATCTGTGCTCATTTGACCAATTTAGGGTCCAACTGATATAGTCACAACCCCAGGAGAGGCGCTGTAGACGACGTTGTGCCTTAGCAAAGACACTCGCTACCCTAGCACATTAACGCCAGATATCGCCACACTCTCCTAACGGACACGTTCGTCGCCATGTCCTACACTCCTGGAAATTGAAATAAGAACACCGTGAATTCATTGTCCCAGGAAGGGGAAACTTTATTGACACATTCCTGGGGTCAGATACATCACATGATCACACTGACAGAACCACAGGCACATAGACACAGGCAACAGAGCATGCACAATGTCGGCACTAGTACAGTGTATATCCACCTTTCGCAGCAATGCAGGCTGCTATTCTCCCATGGAGACGATCGTAGAGATGCTGGATGTAGTCCTGTGGAACGGCTTGCCATGCCATTTCAACCTGGCGCCTCAGTTGGACCAGCGTTCGTGCTGGACGTGCAGATCGCGTGAGACGACGCTTCATCCAGTCCCAAACATGCTCAATGGGGGACAGATCCGGAGATCTTGCTGGCCAGGGTAGTTGACTTACACCTTCTAGAGCACGTTGGGTGGCACGGGATACATGCGGACGTGCATTGTCCTGTTGGAACAGCAAGTTCCCTTGCCGGTCTAGGAATGGTAGAACGATGGGTTCGATGACGGTTTGGATGTACCGTGCACTATTCAGTGTCCCCTCGACGATCACCAGTGGTGTACGGCCAGTGTAGGAGATCGCTCCCCACACCATGATGCCGGGTGTTGGCCCTGTGTGCCTCGGTCGTATGCAGTCCTGATTGTGGCGCTCACCTGCACGGCGCCAAACACGCATACGACCATCATTGGCACCAAGGCAGAAGCGACTCTCATCGCTGAAGACGACACGTCTCCATTCGTCCCTCCATTCACGCCTGTCGCGACACCACTGGAGGCGGGCTGCACGATGTTGGGGCGTGAGCGGAAGACGGCCTAACGGTGTGCGGGACCGTAGCCCAGCTTCATGGAGACGGTTGCGAATGGTCCTCGCCGATACCCCAGGAGCAACAGTGTCCCTAATTTGCTGGGAAGTGGCGGTGCGGTCCCCTACGGCACTGCGTAGGATCCTACGGTCTTGGCGTGCATCCGTACGTCGCTGCGGTCCGGTCCCAGGTCGACGGGCACGTGCACCTTCCGCCGACCACTGGCGACAACATCGATGTACTGTGGAGACCTGACGCCCCACGTGTTGAGCAATTCGGCGGTACGTCCACCCGGCCTCCCGCATGCCCACTATACGCCCTCGCTCAAAGTCCGTCAACTGCCCATACGGTTCACGTCCACGCTGTCGCGGCATGCTACCAGTGTTAAAGACTGCGATGGAGCTCCGTATGCCACGGCAAACTGGCTGACACTGACGGTGGCGGTGCACAAATGCTGC
Source organism: Schistocerca cancellata (assembly GCF_023864275.1). Classification (NCBI taxonomy): domain Eukaryota; kingdom Metazoa; phylum Arthropoda; class Insecta; order Orthoptera; family Acrididae; genus Schistocerca; species Schistocerca cancellata. The sequence goes on along the minus strand of NC_064634.1, from coordinate 462,456,122 downwards.
GCAGCTAACGCCATTCGACGGCCAACACCGCGGTTCCTGGTGTGTCCGCTGTGCCGTGCGTGTGATCATTGCTTGTACAGCCCTCTCGCAGTGTCCGGAGCAAGTATGGTGGGTCTGACACACCGGTGTCAATGTGTTCTTTTTTCCATTTCCAGGAGTGTATATTGATTTCTGCGGTTGTTTCACGCAGTATTGATTGTGTGTTCGCACTGACAAATGTACGCCGACGTCGCTGCTCTCGGTCGATAAGTCGAGGCCGTCGGCCACCGTGTAATCCGTGGTGAGAGCTGATGTCAAATTTGGTATTCTCGGCACACTCTTGACACTGTGGATCTCGAAATACTGAATTCCCTAACGATTTCCAAAATCGAATGTCCCACGCGTCTAGCTGTAGCTACCACTCCGCGTCCATAGTCTGTTAAATTCCGTCGTGAGGCCGTAATCACGTCGGAAACCTTTTCACACGAATCACCTGCAGCTCTGCCGATGCACTGACCTTCCGCACCTTGTGTACGCGACACTACCGCCATCTGTATATCTGCGTATCGGTCTCCCCAGACTTTTCGTCACCTCAGTGTAAAAGGCAATGTCTCGACTGACTGACTGACTCACTCACTCACTCACTCACTCGTCATAGCCCAGCCAAAACCACTAAGCATAGAAATTTGCAGAGGGTGTTGGTCTTATAATGCAGACGTCGTTTACGAACTGGTTTTTCGAAATTCGAAACCTAAGAGCGTCAAATAGAGGATGAATGGTTTTCTTGGAAATGGAAATGAAATGAGCGTATGGCATCGTTGGCCGGGAGGCCTCATTCGGGGAACTTCGGCCGCCGAGTGCAAGTCTTATTTCAGTCGACGCCACACTGGGCGACTTGCGTGCCGGTGATGAGGATGGAATGATGATGAGGACAATACAACATCCAGTCCACGAGCGGAGAAAATCTCCAACCCGGCCGGGAATCGAACCCGTCCCCGCTTGTATAGGAGGTGAGCACGTTACCACCCAGCCAAGCAGGCGGACTGCTTGGAAATATGTCACTACTAATGCAGTTTCGGAGCTAGAACTCCGAAAATTGGTGTTTGGTTTCTCGGTCAGAAATAAAGAAATACGTGTTACGGTATGTTTGGAAATTAAGCCGCTATTCGGACGAAATGGTGAATTTTTAAAAAATAAATTCATCATTAAAGAACTACTAAAGCATTTTAAAGCTACGTCTATGAAAACTGGTATTTGACTTCTTGATTACAAAAAAAATATGTTTCAGTGTTTTTGGAAAGCCAATCCCTAGGCGAGTGAAACAAGGCCTGACTGATTCACTGCTTCAACACCGTCCAGCCCAAACCACTAAGGATAGGAACTCGACAGTGTAGGTATCGTTTAGTAAGGAATTCTGCAGGAATGAAAATTTTTTGAAAATATGTCGCCACTGAGGCACTTTTGAAGCCAGAACTACTTAATTTGCTGTTTCAGTTCTCTGTTGGAAATTAACATAGATGCTTCACAAGTTTTGCTAATTCAATCACTAAGGTAACAAGAGTGGGTGACAGTTTTTTTTTTTTGAAAATAAATCGTTGCCTAAGTCCTAATACAGTATTTTTAGCGCTGCACCTATGAAAATATTGATATTTGACTTCTTGGTTACAAATGAAAAATTATGTCTCAGTGTTTTTCGATGAAATAGGGGATGAACATTTTTACGAAATTAAAACATTTCTAAAGCTAAATCTATGAACATTTTGTATTCGACTTCAAAATAAATGTGTGTTAGGAGATGAAAGTTTCTATCGAAATACACTATGTGACCAAAAATTATCCGGACACCCCAGACACATGCACTATGTGGTCAAAAGTATCTGGACATCCCAAAAAAACATACGTTTTTCATATTAGGTGCATTGTGCTGCCACCTACTGCCAGGCACTCCATATCAGCGACCTCACTAGTCATTAGACATTGTGAAAGAGCAGAATGGGGCGCTCCGCGGAACTCCCTACTTCGAACATGGTCAGGTGATTATGCGTCACTTGTGTCATACGTCTGTACGCGATATTTCCACACTCCTAAACATCCCTAAGTCCACTGTTTCCAATGTCACAGTGAAGTGGAGACGTGAAGGGACACGTACAGCACAAAAGCGTACATGCCGAACTAGTCTGTTGACTGACAGAGGCCGCCGACAGTTGAAGAGGATCGCAGTGTGTAATAGGCAGACATCTATCCAGACCATCACACAGGAATTCAAAAATGCATCAGGATCCTCTGCAAGTACTGTGACAGTTAGGCAGGAGGTGAGAAAACTTGGATTTCAGGGTCGAGCGGCTGCTCAGTAGCCACACATCACGCCAACAAATGCCAGACGACACCTCGCCCGGTGTAAGGAGCGTAAACATTGGACGATTGAACAGTGGAAAAACGTTGTGTGGAGTACGAATCACGGTACACGATGTGGCCGTCCGATGGCAGGCTGTTGGTATGGCGAAAGCCGGATGAATGTTATCTGCCAGCGTGTGTAGTGCCAACAGTATAATTCGGAGGCGGTGGTGTTATGGTATGGTATGGTCGTGTTTTTCTTGGATGGAGCTTGCACCCCGTGTTGTTTTGCGTGGCACTATTACAGCACAGCCCTACATCGATGTTTTAAGCACCTTCTTGCGTCCCACCGTTGAAGAGCAATTCGGGAATGACGACTGCATCTTTCAGTACGATCGAGCACCTGTTCATAATGCACGGCCTGTGGCGCGGTGGTTACATGACAATAACATCACTCTAGTGGACTGGCCTGCAGAGAGTCCTGACCTGAGTAGTACAGAACACTTTTGGGATGTTTTGGAACGCCGACTTCGTGCCAGACCTCACCGACCGACATCGATACCTCTTCTCAGTGCAGCACTCCGTGAAGAATTGACTGGCACTCCCCAAGCACCTGACTGAAGATATGCCTGCGAGAGTGGCAGCTGTCATCAAGACTAAGGGTGGACCAACGCCAAATTGAATTCCAGCATTACCGTTGGAGGGCGCCACGAACTTTTAAGTCATTTTCGGCCATGTGTACGGATAGTTTTCATCACATAATGGATCACCACAAGAACTCAAAATGTAGGATTAAAGTAGATCTCCGATTCTAGCTGCCAGAATTGCTTTTTGGTCAGAAGTCAATTCGGAAAAGACTACGATTCTATGGCCTTAATTAACGTGTAAAGTTTATAAGATGTTGCAATTTGTGAACGACATAAAAATTTAATCAAAGGAAAACAAAAAAATCTGGGCAGACGATACCGCCATCGCGAGAGAAGCAGCGGACTTTTAGTTCAATATATTGCGCAAAATACAGGGTGTCCCATTTTAATCTATACTGGCCGATATCTCTGGAGCGCCACAATTCTGCAAAAAAGGCCTCTAGCGAAAGTTGTAAGGCTGGAAGTGAGTCCTGGAAGGGTTACCTCGAAATGACCATGAACTCTGTTTTCAAGATCATACCAAGGTCAAATTCATTTTTGCAAATGGTAACCACTATTTTTTATTCCACATTCATATCCTACGTGAAAAATACGCACTGTCTGTAGGGAACATTTTTTCGAAAAAGCAGTGGTTTTTAGCCAGGGGGCACTTCATTGTAACTTTCCCAGGTTACCAGTATCTCGACAACATAGCGAGACCGGGAAAAATGTTCAGTGAAAATCTGGAATGGTTTCTGACCTCTGTCCACTTCTTAAATTTTCGAGAACTTGAAATGGCCTTGAAGTTCTTCAGTAGGGATTAACCTGGAAACAAATACCGCCGACATTAGCGGAACCCAATATGCCCCAGGTGGAGGTTGCCCAGCGGATTTCGTACATCGTTAGCCCTGAGAAGGGTTGATTGATATAGTTCTCACTGGAAATCTACGGTCTCAGATGCTCGATCAACTGCCCATTTTGCCTAATGCACATTGGCACACTCTGTCGGAGACTGGTCTCGATATCACTCAGTGTCTGATGGGTGATTGCCTGGAAAGCCGCCACAGTCCTTTCTCTCGTATCTTCTGGTATCGTTGGGGGAGTGGAGTACACCTTCTGCTTCACAGCTCCCCATAAGAAGTAGTCCAGTGGTGTTACGTCTGGAGATCTTGGCGGGAATTCACGAACTGCACTACTGATACCAACCCATCGATTCGGATAAGTTGCATTGAGGTACCTCCTGACAGGTAACGCCTGGTGAGCAGGGGCGCCGACGTGGTGAAACCACATACGTGCTCTTATGTCTAGGAGGAGATTTTCTAGTAAAAAAGCACCAGATTCTGGAGAATATGAAGATAGCGCAAGCTGTTCAACGTTTTTCCATGAAAAAAGGACCTATCACGTAATCTCCACCCTTCCCGCCCAAACATTCATTGACCACATTGAGCACAACTTAATCATAGCTAACACTTCGTTCAAGAATCATAAAAGAAGGTTGTATACATGGGAGAATCCTGGAGATACTAGAAGGTATCAGATAGATTATATAATGGTAAGACAGAGATTTAGGAACCAGGTTTTAAACTGTAAGACATTTCCAGGGGCAGATTTGGACTCTGACCACAATCTATTGGTTATGAACTGTAGATTAAAACTGAAGAAACTGCAAAAAGGTGGGAATTTAAGGAGATGGGACCTGGATAAACTGACTAAACCAGAGGCAGTACAGAGTTTCAGGAAGAGCATAAGGGAACAATTGACAGGAATGGGGGAAAGAAATACAGTAGAAGAAGAATGGGTAGCTTTGAGGGATGAAGTAGTGAAGGCAGCAGAGGATCAAGTAGGTAAAATTACGAGGGCTAATAGAAATCCTTGGGTAACAGAAGAAATATTGAATTTAATTGATGAAAGGAGAAAATTTAAAAATACAGTAAATGAAGCAGGCAAAAAGGAGTACAAACGTCTCAAAAATGAGATCGACAGGGTGCAAAATGGCTAAGCAGGGATGGCTAGAGGACAAATGTAAGGATGTAGAGGCTTATCTCACTAGGGGTAAGATAGATACTACCTACAGGAAAATTAAAGAGACCTTTAGAGAAAAGAGAACCACTTGTATGAATATCAAGAGCTCAATTGGAAACCCAGTTCTAAGCAAAGAAGGGAAAGGAGGAGGAGGAGATTAGTGTTTAACGTCCCGTCGACAACGAGGTCATTAGAGATGGAGCGCAAGCTCGGGTGAGGGAAGGATGGGGAAGGAAATCGGCCGTGCCCTTTCAAAGGAACCATCCCGGCATTTGCCTGAAGCGATTTAGGGAAATCACGGAAAACCTAAATCAGGATGGCCGGAGACGGGATTGAACCGTCGTCCTCCCGAATGCGAGTCCAGTGTGCTAACCACTGCGCCACCTCGCTCGGTAAGAAGGGAAAGGTGGAAGGAGTATATAGAGGGTCTATACAAGGGCGATGTACTTGAGGACAATATTATGGAAATGGAAGAGGATGTAGATGAAATGGGAGATATGATACTGTGTGAAGAGTTTGACAGAGCACTGAATGACCTGAGTCGCAACAATGCCCCGGGAGTAGACAACATTCCATTAGAACCACTGACGGCCTTGGGAGAGCCAGTCCTGACAAAACTCTACCCATCTGATGAGCAAGATGTATGAGACAGGCGAAATACCCTCAGATTTGAAGAAGAATATAATAATTCCAATCCGAAAGAAAGCAGGTGTTGACAGATGTGAAAATTACTGAACTATCCGTTCAATAAGTCACAGCTGCAAAATACTAACTCGAATACTTTACAGACGAATGGAAAAACTGGTAGAAGCTGACCTTGGGGAAGATCAGTTTGGATTCCGTAGAAATATTGGAACACGTGAGGCAATACTGACCCTACGGCTTATCTTAGAAGCTAGATTAAGGAAAGGCAAACCTACGTTTCTAGCATTTGTAGAGAAAGCTTTTGACAATGTTGACAGGAATACTCTCTTTCAAATTCTGAACGTGGCAGGGGTAAGATACAGGGAGCGAAAGGCTATTTTCAATTTGTACAGAAACCAGATGGCAGTTATATGAGTTGAGGGCCACTAAAGGGAAGCAGTGGTTGGGAAGGCAGTGAGACAGGGTTGTAGCCTGTACCTGATATTCAATCTGTATATTGAGCAAGCAGTGAAGGAAACAAAAGAACAATTCGGAGTAGGTATTAAAATCCATGGAGAAGAAATAAAAGCTTTGAGGTTCGCCGATGACATTGTAATTCTGTCAGAGACAGCAAAGGACCTGGAAGAGCAGTTGAACGGAATGGATAGTGCCTTGAAGGGAGAATATAAGGTGAACACCAACAAAAGGAAAACGAGGATAATGGAATGTAGTAGAAATAAGTCGGGTGATGTTGAGGGTATTACATTAGGAAATGAGACACTTAAAGTAGTAAAGGAGTTTTGCTATTTGGGGAGCAAAATAACTGATGATGGTCGAAGTAGAGAGGATATAAAATGTAGACTGGCAATGGCAAGGAAAGCGTTTCTGAAGAAGAGAAATTTGTTAACATCGAGTATAGATTTAAATGTCTGGAAGCCGTTTCTGAAAGTATTTGTATGGAGTGTATCCATGTATGGAAGTGAAGCATGGACGATAAATAGTTTAGACAAGAAGAGAATAGAAGCTTTCGAAATGTGGTGCTACAGTTGAATGCTGAAGATTAGATGGGTAGATCACATAACTAATGAGGAGGTGTTGAACAGGATTGGGGAGAAGACAAGTTTGTGCCACAACTTGACAAGAAGAAGGGATCGGTTGGTAGGACATGTTCTGAGGCATCAAGGGATCACCAATTTAGTATTGGAGGACAGCGTGGAGGGTAAAAATCGTAGAGGGAGACCAAGAGATGAATACACTAAGCAGATTCAGAAGGATGTAGGTTGCAGTAGATACTGGGAGATGAAGAAGTTTGCGCAGGATAGAGTAGCATGGAGAGCTGCATCAAACCAGTCTCAGGACTGAAGACCACAACAACAACAACAACAACAAAATTCTGACAACGTATTTATTATGATCGTGCAAATCAGCAACATCATATGAAAGGTAAGGGATGTGAGGGTCCTCCGTATAACCGGCAAGGAAGGAATGTATGGAAAACACAAGAAGGTAACACAGGATTAGGGCAGCGCTGTACAAAACTACAACTCAGTAGTTTTGGTGCACTACTTAAATGACGAAGTAATTAGTAGCATTGCCGGTTTATCGATACAATTGATAGGGAAAGAAACACGACTGAATTTTTAAGAGAGAAAGTGGGAGCTGACGACTTCTCTATGGTTTTTGGTTTGTTTCTTCGTTTGTTTTGCACAAAATTAGAACCACACATCATTCGGTGTTAATCCACTGTATATTTTATATCCTTAGAGAATATAAATTGCACTTTATAAGAAATAAAAGTAAGTTGGTAGCGTACATTCTGCACTTTTATGTAATCACGGTAATTATTTTTTATGTAATTACAGTGTACATGCACAAACATAAAATATATAATTATATGTTATATTGTACTTAACAGTACATTCATCATGATCAAAGACAACAATTTCGTGCTATTATTGACAACTGCGAAACTTGTTTTAGTAATAGAACCATGTTTTATATGGGCCTAAGTTCGACAAAGTATTGAAGCGATATTTAATGTATTTTTGGTTTGCGATTTTTTAATTTTAAATTTTTGTTGAGGAAATAGCGTTTCTAGCGCAATATGATAAAGCTGTATTGTTTTCTTTATTTTTATACAGCATCCCTCTGATTCAAGCTTCAAATCAACACTTTTCAAATAAACCCTGAATTGCAAATCTTGGTATAAGTATTGCTTATGTTTAAGGAACAGGCAGAAGGAGAATCACTACGTAGACCAAAAACGTTCCGTACGCACTTTTCAAATAAACCCTGAATTGAATATCTTGGTATAAGTATTGCTTATGTTGAAGGAACTGGCAGGAGGAGAATCACTACGTAGACCAAAAACGTTCCGTACGTTACGCCGCCCTTTACATATCCTATCTCAGTTTCTGCACGGTTTACCACTTCCGGTTTTTGGGAAAATCTAGAAACGCACTGATCGCATACGTAAAGTATGAGGTAACGTATGCAACACGCTTAACCTAAAGGTACGCAAATAAAACCTTGACTGACCTGTTCGCTTATTGTTCTCCCAATGTCCTCTGTGTATAGTTCGTCACAGCCAAATGTCTCTTCATAGAATCCGGCACTGTGTATGTGGTCAGGTATGTTCGTTTTGCGTCGGAAAAAGTCATTTACTCTGTTCTCACCGAGAAGTTATATATCGCTTTTTCGAAGAATTTTGATTATACTGTCAGTAAATTTCAACACAAACGCTAATCTTACAACCTGTGAATGCAGTTCGTCTCCTTTTTATCAAAATAATTTATACCATTTCCTTTGGAGGCCCTCTCTATTGACGAACCGTCATAGCGACTGGCCTTCAGAGAGTTATCTTTAGGAAATTCACCTCCGACTCCAAACTGTTAATGTTAGTGATATGGGAGGCACGCGAAGACAGGAGTGTTGAGCGCTGATTGCCTTTGGGCTGAGTGGTGGCGCGCAGGTCATCTCAACATGTTGTTGCCTAAGCAGCAGCAATGAAGACGAACGACCGCCCGTAGGTGCCCCGTCGAATGCTCCAGTGCTTTAGCGAGGAGAAGGTTAGCTCTATCGCAGTACAAAAAGACACCGACGTTTCAATTTTTTACATTACCAGCGAACGGAAGCAAAAAAAAGTTTGAATAAAGCACAAGAGACAAAGTTGGATTAATTAGTCCTAGTCGATGCGAAAAGATACCAGCATAAATGAGATCTGGCAAAAAATCAGACATTTAAGAAGTGGGAAATAAAATACAAAATTCTTCGAGAAACAAATGTTTTAGTCGGAGCAGTTCTTGGACAGAATTGCATCAGCTTCAACCCGAAACGGTCTACTTTCATGAACGTGAAACAGAGCATGAATTGTATACCCCTTGTACAGAACAATAACTGATCAGTGCTTTACAATATTCACCCACTGCACCACCGTGTTCTGACTGATCAAATTATAGAATGATCCGAAACTTGCCGTCCGAGGCAGCTCCTATCCCACGAAGCCTGTACAACGAAATACGAATGTGTGGTACACAACCTCAGGAATAGACGACGCAAATTTTAATTCCTATTCTTAAATTAGAAAGATAATCTAACCCGCCGTCTTACAGACCGATAGCACTATCTTCACGATTTAACAAAAACGCTTGAAGGAATGATGACAGATTATAATGGTGGATGGAGAGGAATAATGTTCTTCCCAAGTCCCAGTTTGAATTTCGGAAGGGAAAGAGTGCTCTTTCACAACACTGACATTTTAACAACTGACATTCAACGGATCAAATGTTCCCTGATTTCTGTATTCTTAGATATAGCTGGGCCATATGAAAATGTGAAAATCACTGTATTGGAAAGAAAACTTATGCCCTGACGTCATACAGATAAGCTTATCTGGGTGTGGCAGCGGAAGTAAGCCTGCTCTGTAGCACAATGGCGTCACCGGAAGCTGAATTTTCCAGCGGATCGCGCTGTTAGAAAACTAGAGCGCGACCCGCCGCGGCCCTGGTGGCGGCGGAGCAAAGCTCGTTCAAGGTCACCCGCCAAGATGGCGGCGCACACAGCCATGAATAACGTCTCAAACTAATCTGTGGAATTGAATCTCTGTTCTCAGAAAAGAGAATCTGTGTTAACAACCATGTTTCTACTCTAAGACGTGTGAGCATGATGGGGTTCCCACCTGAAAATTCTGCTCAACTTGTACAAGGCTCTTGTGAGATCCGCCTTGGTTTATGGAAGCACATTTTACCACGATGGAGCAGGAATTTCGATGTCGAAGCTAGACAAACTTCAGTGTCGCTGTATTGAGATGTGCATTGGAGCCATGCTATCCGCAGAAGGAAAAAACATTCGAATAAATGAATTTTGAAGAGAATCTCACAGACATGACACCCTATAATGAATGGCATAATGAAATATTGGACAGACACCGAAAAATTTAACAATTTCTCTGGAAATAAAAAGACAGCGACTGACTATGAAATCTCTTGAATGGTGGACCTTGTCTAAAAAATAAAATACAGAAATACGTTGCCTTAACCAGAGTTTCTAGCCCCAGCCAATCACTAATCTGTGATAATGTCGTACAACGCAGAGATTCTTCGAATTTGAATACTGAAATCAACATTTTTCTCAATACTATATTTCTGAATTCGACGAAGATTTATACGAATGGATCCACGACCATCCACAACGATAAAGTTGGATGTGCAACGAACAATCCTACAGAAATTATCAAGTCCTGTATTCTCTACCTAAAGAGGCAATCTATCACGCGGAATCCATAGCAGTTAGAAAAACCAGTAAAACACTGCATATCTTGCATACTAAACGGTATGGTGATATTAACTGAGTACCTATGTGTACTATAGAGCTTTGAAAAACACATATGGCACAAGATCAAAAATGACTCAAATGGCTCTGAGCACTATGGGACTTAACATCTGAAGTCATCATTCCCCTAGAACCACTTAAACCTAACTAACCTAAACCATCACACACATCCATGCCCGAGGTATGATTCGAAATTGCGACCGTAGCAGTCACGCGGTTCCAGACTGAAGCGCCTAGAATCGCTCTACCACATATGGCACAAGAGCATGTCACCTATAGTTATAGTTAGTTGTTAAAAAAAAGCTACAAATAAGTAAGCAGGAATAGTAACAAATTTCTTGTGGGTTCCAGACCGTACTGGCACCTTTCATAATGAAACAGCAGACAACTTAACGAAACTAACAATGAACTTAAGCGAAATCCGATAGAGTGCCTTATCATGAAACGCTGAGCTTAATCAATGAAAAAGCGAGAAACGACTGGTAGACGTAATGGGATATCAAAAGGTGGTCAATATGGCCAATTGAAACCTAAACTAGTGTTATTGCTTCGGTTTACTGATTGGATTAGTAGCAGACGATTCACAGCACCATACGTGCGTAAATCATGGCAGACTCCCAATTCTCTTGTTCCGAATAGGGTTGAAGGAAACTCAGTTACTAGATGTATACAATGAAGGAGACATATATCATCTACCGTGTCCGTATACCAGACACAACACACACTAAAAATTCTTTATCCGCGCACTGGTTGTCAACGCAGACTTTTGTCAACGCAAAAGGGTGCTCTAGTTTTAAATGTGATGTTCAACCACTATCTAGAGCCACTGTGGACATGATGTGTGGATTTTTTGTTTGTGATGTTTCCTTCATTATTATTATTTCTCTTTCCTGTCTCAGATGTTATGTCTGGTTAAAAATGGAAAGTGATGCGGACCTTGATCAAGCGTGATTTCTTTTTAACTGTACGGTATATGTTACATTGCATTTAGAAACTTTCGGGTAATTGAACACGCATCAATAGTTATGGATTTCTGTAGTTGTATATACAAGTTTGGATGTAGCTGTATTGCATTGATGTACTGGTGGATATTGTGTGGTATGACTCCTGTAGTTGATAGTATAATTGGTATAATGTCAACTTCATCCTGATTCCACATGTCCTTGACTTCCTCAGCCGGTTGCATGTATTTTTCAATTTTTTCTCCTGTTTTCTTTTGTATATATGTTGTATTGGGTATGGATATTTTAGATTAGTTGTGTTAATTTCGTCTTTTTATTGGTGAGTATGATGTCAGGTTTGTTATGTGGTGTTGTTTTATCTGTTATAATGGTTCTGTTCCAGTATAATTTGTATTCATCATTCTCCAGTACATTTTGTGGTGCATACTTGTATGTTGGAACGTGTTGTTTTATAAGTTTATGTTGTAAGGCAAGCTGTTGATGTAGTATTTTTGCTACATTGTCATGTCTTCTGGGGTATTCTGTATTTGCTAGTATTGTACACCCGCTTGTGATGTGATCTACTGTTTCTATTTGTTGTTTGCAAAGTCTGCATTTATCTGTTGTGGCACTGGGATCTATAATAATATGCTTGCTGTAATATCTGGTGTTTATTGTTTGATCCTTTATTGCAATCATGAATCCTTCCGTCTCACTGTATATATTTCCTTTTCTTAGCCATGTGTTGGATCCGTCTTGATCGATGTGTGGCTGTGTTCGATGATACAGGTGCTTGCCATGTAGTGTTTTCTTTTTTCAATTTACTTTCTTCGTATCTGTTGATATGTGATCTAAAGGGTTGTAGAAGTGGTTATGAAATTGCAGTGGTGTAGCCAATGTATTTATATGAGTGATTGCTTTGTGTATTTTGCTAGTTTCTGCTCGTTCTAGAAAGAATTTTCTTAAATTGTCTACCTGTCCATAATGTAGGTTTTTTATGTCGATAAATCCCCTTCCTCCTTCCTTTCTGCTTAATGTGAATCTTTCAGTTGCTGAATGTATGTGATGTATTCTTTATTTTTACGCATTGTGATCGTGTAAGTGTATTGAGTGCTTCTAGGTCTGTGTTACTCCATTTCACTACTCCAAATGAGTAGGTCAATATTGGTATAGCATAAGTATTTATAGCTTTTGTTTCTTGCTGTCAATTCTGTTTTCAGTATTTTTGTTAGTCTTTGTCTATATTTTTCTTTCAGTTCTTCTTTAATATTTGTATTATCTATTCCTACTTTTTGTCTGTATCCTAGATATTTATAGGCATCTGTTTTTTCCATCGCTTCTATGCAGTCGCTGAGGTTATCCAATATGTAATCTTCTTGTTTAGTGTGTTTTCCCTTGACTATGCTATTTTTCTTACATTTGTCTGTTCCAAAAGCCATATTTATATCATTGCTGAATACTTCTGTTATCTTTAGTAATTGGTTGAGTTGTTGATTTGTTGCTGCCAGTAGTTTTAGATCATCCATGTATAGCAAATGTGTGATTTTGTGTGGGTATGTTCCAGTAATATTGTATCCATAATTTGTATTATTTAGCATGTTGGATAGTGGGTTCAGAGCAAGGCAGAACCAGAAAGAACTTAATGAGTCTCCTTGGTATATTCCACGCTTAATCTGTATTGGCTGTGATGTGATATTATTTGAATTTGTTTGGATATTAAGTGTGGTTTTCCAATTTTTCATTACTATGTTTAGGAACTGTATCAATTTAGGATCTACTTTGTATATTTCTAATATTTGTAGTAACCATGAGTGGGGTACACTATCAAAAGCTTTTTGGTAATCAATGTATGTGTAGTGTAGCGACCTTTGTTTAGTTTTAGCTTGATATGTCACCTCTGCATCTATTATCAGTTGCTCTTTACATCCTCGTACTCCTTCGCAACAGCCTTTTTGTTCTTCATTTATAATTTTGTTCTGTGTTGTATGTGTCATTAATTTCTGTGTAATGACTGAAGTTAATATTTTGTATATTGTTGGTAGGCATGTTATGGGGCGATATTTAGCTGGGTTTGCTGTGTATGCTTGATCTTTAGGTTTCAGATAAGTTATTCCATGTGTAGGTGTATCAGGGAATGTGTATGGGTCTGCAATGTAACTGTTAAATAATTTATTTAGATGTGAATGAGTTGAGGTGAACTTCTTTAGCCAGAAATTTGCTATTTTATCTTTTCCAGGGGCTTTCCAATTGTGTGTAGAATTAATTGCTTGGGTGACTTCATGTTGCAAAATTATCACTTCAGGCATTTGTGGTATCATCTTGTATGTATCTGTTTCTGCTTGTATCCACCGTGCATGCCTGTTACGTTGTACCGGGTTTGACCATATGTTTCTCCAGAAGTGTTCCATGTCTGTTATGTTTGGTGGATTGTCTATTTTAATGTGTGTGTTATCTATTGTCTGGTAAAATTTCTTTTGGTTTGTGTTGAATGTTTGGTTTTGTTTCCTTCTATTTTCACTTTTTTGTATCTTCTAAGTCGTTTGGCCAATGCTTGTAATTTCTGCATCTTTTCATCTAATTGCTCTATCGCTTCTTGTTGTGAGATTTTACCTAACATTTTTCGTTTTTTTTTCTGACATTTCATTTCTTATAAATTGTGTTAGCTGTCCGATGTCTTCTCAGTTTTTCTATTCTGTTCTGTAACCTGTGTTGCCATGCTGGTTTTGTGGGTTTCTTCTGTGTGTTGGTTGGTTCTGATCTCTGCCTAGTGTGTATATTTAGTGTAGTGAGTGCTCCTGTATAAACCAGTAGTTGTAACTCTTCCATAGTTGTGTTTTCATTTATTTTGTTGTGTATGATTGTGTTGATAGTTTTTATTGTTGTTTCGACTTGTGGGTTATTTGGCAGTCTATGCAAGAATGGTCTAATGTCTGTATTTGTGTCTTTGTATTCTATATATGTCAGCTGAAATTTTTCTTCTATATCTAACATGTGTGTTACTTCTATTTGTGCTTGTTCTGGTGGCTGTCTTAAGATTTCGTTTTCCTCTGATTGTTTAATTGATGCGTGTTGTTCTTCGTTTGTTTGCTCTGGGATGTTTGAGTCCATTACTGTATTTTCTTCTTCTTCTGATTGCACATTATTTTGTTCCAGTATTTGTTGTACTTGTTGTTTGATGTTTTCTAATTCTGACTGGGGTATCCTGCTATTTTTGATTATTACACAGATCTGATCAGCTAGTCGTTGTGCTGTTAAAAATTTTAATTCTGGGTATCTGGTAATAAATGTTGTGTATACTGGTGATCTGTATCCAGTTGTGTTGGTTCCTAGGTTTGTTGCTTGGTTATAACAGAACATGAGGTGTCGATTAACTTCATCTGACCATCTCATCCTCTGTCTTTGTTTTCCTTCTAGGGTGGTTGCAGGAAGCATATCCTGCAAAACACCTCTATTTGGATTTAAATCATTTTCCAGTTGGCTAGCAGTGTCGTTACCATTGTGGGCGGGCATAGGGTTCAAGCGTCGTCCCCGACCATGACGGCGCTTGTCCGAGGCTTCTTTAATTCTGTACTGAACCAACTAATCACACTAAAATGGGGGTTAGCCCTATTAGTGGTTTGTTCTTTTCGTCGCCTTTTACAACTGGCAGAACATACCGGAGGCCTATTCTTTTCCCGGGCCTTATTATTATTATTATTATTATTATTATGGTCTAAACAGTTTACGAGTAATATTTTGGCCATTCATGAAGTGTATAGCAAAATAATCATTACGAAAGATACTTCGTAAATGTGATGGACGGCTGTATGGGGTTGGTCAAAAGCACATAAATAAAATTTAAAAAATATCTGTTTTTGTTTGTAGGTTTTTTTATACGCCCTGTGTGCTGGAGTACCCCTAGATTTTCTACAGTTTGTTCCAGCAGGCCTGGTTAATATTCATGGATATGACGGGAATGCTCGTTGAATCAAACTTCATATAGACAAATGATCTATTTCGAATGATTTCCGAGATAGAACGTAAATAATTATCAATCCTACCCACGCAACCTCTTTGACGTTTTATTCTCGGTGCTTGATATGTCATTCTGCAGTTAAACCGGCCCGTCGAACGTGCAGCTGTCGACTGTGTAAAGTAGTGCGAGAGATGCGCCACGTAACTGGCTAAAATGCCACACATCTACGCCAACAAAGAATATGCAGATACGGTGTATGTTTACGACTTCTGCTATTGTAGTGCTTTTACTGCTATCGAAGAATACCGCCGGCGCATTCCCACACGTCAAATTCCTGATAGTAGAGAAGGACGTGTTAAAAATTCGTACCTCTCAACTTTTTGTGAAACGCATTTTGTAATGTTTAGTAACTGTTGTGTATGTGTACACCTGACAATGTATTGAATAATACAGAAAAATGATTAGTGTACTATAATGCGTTCTATCTCGGAAACCACTCGGAATAGAATATCTGTCCATATGAAGCTTTTTGCTTCAAATGATCGTTCCTGTCAAGTCCCTCAATATCGACCATTCCTCGCGGAATATCCTGTATAGACCAACACTGAGAAGAACCTCGTAACAGGCACTAAACAGCTACGAGGATCGTTCAATAAGTAATGCCCCACATTTTTTGAAAAAAAAAAAAAAGCCATTAATATACACAGACAAATGTCCTTGTTAGTGCTTCACATTTGATGTTTGTTCTGCGCGCCGATAAAGGTTAGAACCGTTCTAGCAGATGGCGGAGCCGTAGTATAGCGTCAAAATGGCGTCAACATACGACTCACGTTACAAGCAGCGTGATGTTATTGAATTGTTGTGTGCAGAAAAAGAAACAGTGGTGAACATCCATAAACATTTGTGCGCTGTGTATGGCGATGCTGCAGTTGATAGGAGTACAATTGAGGAATGTGTAAAGAAAAGTTACAGCCTTAGGTATTGCAGAAACAGAGCTCCATGATCAACCACTCTCGGGACGTCCTGCCACAGCCACTGCTCCAGACATGCTGAATCGTGCGGATGCCATTATTTGAGCCGACCGGCGCATCACAACTCCACAATTGGCTCTACAGTTGTCGGACAACGTTGGAAGTGCATCTGCAATGATCGAGACTCTCGGATATTTAAAGATGTGCTCACGAAGCGCTCCACGAATGCTCACAGCGGACCACAGGATTCAAAGAAAGGCCAATTCATCTGAATTGTTGGAGCGTTTTGAGACCGACGGAGAGGCCTTTCTGTAACATACACTCCTGGAAATTGAAATAAGAACACCGTGAATTCATTGTCCCAGGAAGGGGAAACTTTATTGACACATTCCTGGGGTCAGATACATCACATGATCACACTGACAGAACCACAGGCACATAGACACAGGCAACAGAGCATGCACAATGTCGGCACTAGTACAGTGTATATCCACCTTTCGCAGCAATGCAGGCTGCTATTCTCCCATGGAGACGATCGTAGAGATGCTGGATGTGGTCCTGTGGAACGGCTTGCCATGCCATTTCCACCTGGCGCCTCAGTTGGACCAGCGTTCGTGCTGGACGTGCAGACCGCGTGAGACGACGCTTCATCCAGTCCCAAACATGCTCAATGGGGGACAGATCCGGAGATCTTGCTGGCCAGGGTAGTTGACTTACACCTTCTAGAGCACGTTGGGTGGCACGGGATACATGCGGACGTGCATTGTCCTGTTGGAACAGCAAGTTCCCTTGCCGGTCTAGGAATGGTAGAACGATGGGTTCGATGACGGTTTGGATGTACCGTGCACTATTCAGTGTCCCCTCGACGATCACCAGTGGTGTACGGCCAGTGTAGGAGATCGCTCCCCACACCATGATGCCGGGTGTTGGCCCTGTGTGCCTCGGTCGTATGCAGTCCTGATTGTGGCGCTCACCTGCACGGCGCCAAACACGCATACGACCATCATTGGCACCAAGGCAGAAGCGACTCTCATCGCTGAAGACGACGCGTCTCCATTCGTCCCTCCATTCACGCCTGTCGCGACACCACTGGAGGCGAGCTGCACGATGTTGGGGCGTGAGCGGAAGACGGCCTAACGGTGTGCGGGACCGTAGCCCAGCTTCATGGAGACGGTTGCCAATGGTCCTCGCCGATACCCCAGGAGCAACAGTGTCCCTAATTTGCTGGGAAGTGGCGGTGCGGTCCCCTACGGCACTGCGTAGGATCCTACGGTCTTGGCGTGCATCCGTGCGTCGCTGCGGTCCGGTCCCAGGTCGACGGGCACGTGCACCTTCTGCCGACCACTGGCGACAACATCGATGTACTGTGGAGACCTCACGCCCCACGTGTTGAGCAATTCGGCGGTACGTCCACCCGGCCTCCCGCATGCCCACTATACGCCCTCGCTCAAAGTCCGTCAACTGCACATACGGTTCACGTCCACGCTGTCGCGGCATGCTACCAGTGTTAAAGACTGCGATGGAGCTCCGTATGCCACTGGCAAACTGGCTGACACTGACGGCGGCGGTGCACAAATGCTGCGCAGCTAGCGCCATTCGACGGCCAACACCGCGGTTCCTGGTGTGTCCGCTGTGCAGTGCGTGTGATCATTGCTTGTACAGCCCTCTCGCAGTGTCCGGAGCAAGTATGGTGGGTCTGACACACCGGTGTCAATGTGTTCTTTTTTCCATTTCCAGGAGTGTATTTACAGGGGACGAAAGGTGGGTGTACCACTTTGCACCGGAAACAAAAAGGCAATCCATGGAGTGGCATCATCCTCATTCACCACAAAAGAGGAAATTCAAGACAAGCCCCTCTGCCGGAAAAGTCATGGTGTCAGTCTTCTGGGGTTATGATGGCGTCATTCTCGTGGATGTGATGCCAAGGTGATCAACCATCAATTCAGGGTCATACGTGAAGACTCTGAATAAACTCAACCATTTCTGACGTGTTTGATTACACAAGAATCCAGCAGAAATCTTGCTCCAACACGATAATGCACGCCCACACACAAGTCTGAGAACTCGGGAACACCTCGCCAAATTGGGTTCAACATCATTGCCTCATGCACCCTACAGTCTAGTCACTTCATTTCCTCATCCACCCTACAGTCCAGATCTGGCACCCTCTGCCTACCATCTCTTTGGGCCGCTTAAAGATTCTCTATGGGCAACACACTTTGAAGATGACGAGGGTGTCAGTCATGCAGTGAAAACATGGCTACACCTACGGGACAAGAGCTTTTACCAGAAGTGAATGCATGCACTTCGACAACGTTGGCGTACGTACATAGAACGTGATGGAGACTACGTAGAGAAATAGCACATGTTGATGTATATTGTCACCAAATTATGACTTGACAATAAATATGTTCCGAGAGAAAAAAATTGGGGCATTACTTATTGAACGACCCGCGTAGATTTTTTGAAAAGCCGTAACATGCTTGTCCGAAGGAACAGTGCATCGAACTTTACAGACACTGTTGAGACTCCGGTAAAGTATTTCATGCCAAGACAAGGCAATCTGACGAGAAAGTTAATCTCTCCCTGTGTAGCAATCACGTGACTCTGCGAGACACTGGGACATGTCGCAGGTCGAGTGTATCCGTGGAGAGGGCTCGATTAGCCGAAACGGTTAAGACGACTGCTCCCGTAATGCAGGAAATCGGGGTTCGAGCCCCAGTGCCGCACTAGTTTCAATTTGTTTCCAGTAAATTGGACAGCTGCGGTGGTACTGTATTCGCAATTTGCGCATACGTTTCATGAGATGCTAACATTGCTACGACCTGTGTGTTGCTAGGATCACAGCTGGTTCTTTATTAGTTCCATTGACATATCAAGGAAATCTCTCCATCATGAAGTTGAATAAGGCTTTTGGACCACTACATCCTTAAGTCGAGTATACGTTTAAAGTGACCACCTTACCGGCCGGCCGGAGTGGCCGTGCGATTCTAGGCGCTAAAGTTTGGAACCGCGTGACCGCTACGGTCGCAGGTTCGAATCCTGCCTCGGGCATGGATGTGTGTGATGTCCTTAGGTTAGTTAGGTTTAAGTAGTTCTAAGTTCTAGAGGACTGATGACCACAGCAGTTAAGTCCCATAGTGCTCAGAGCCATTTGAACCATTTGACCACCTTACCAGGATGTTCTTACTGTTGTTTTCAGTGAGTGGGAAGAATAATACAAGCTCTGTTCCAGGTTTTTACTGTCGCTCGAACTACCGGAAAGCAGAAGAGACAGTTATCCAAAGTTGTCGGCTCTGATTTCTCAAGAATATCTCGGAATTTATTATAAATTATTATATTTCACATTAGAAGGTAAAATCCGTCGTACAATAACCTTACCGAGTTTCGAGCACTGGATATGACAACATTTCAGGACACAGTCCATGTTTATTTTTTTCGTACCTGCCTTCGTCGGCTATCTCCTTGAGGTTGCCTGTTTTGATACGAAGTATAATACAGTGCACTTGGCCGCACACATTACGTCGTGTGCAACGTAAATGTCCTTCGCATTACATAACCATGCAAAAAGTTTTGTGTAGTAGCTAACATACCACGTCTCTGCGACCTAGCCCATATGACTGATTTCATTGTTACGTTGCAAAGCAAGTGACAGATTGTAGTAAATGACATTGGTTCTCTGTCTTCCTCACATGTATGTCAACTTGACATAACAGCAAATCAAGTCAAATTAATGTTAAAATTTGTAGTAAATAAAGGAAAGTACGCAAAAAAACACATAGTAAGAAAGATGGAACAAGAAAAATGAATGAACAATTCTCGATTAGGTTGAAGATTTCTCTTGTCATCAATTAGTTACAGCACAATTTACAATGAAGTTCAGTCAGTTATGAACATGAAGAATATTTCTCTCTTCAGTTAAAACTTGACAGCTCACGGAATACATGTTGTTCTCTTTTTATCTCACACTTAGAGTGGGCCTATATTTAAATGTATTTTCACTATTTCTCTGTGGATGAATGTTGCAGTTCTTAAAGATTCTGAGACAAGTACGAGGCAGTACTAGGTACAAGAATACCATGACACTGAATAGTCAGCAAAAACTCTTGAGATTTTCTCCCGCAGTCCATCATAAGTGTTGCGATTCTCTATTTCAGTTTCAAGAGCGTTGCATTGTCCACGCTCATTACATAGTGGACAAACTGATCTGATAACCAGATAATCATAATGTGTTTTTGGAGTGGAAATCACTTTGCATCTGACCGTAGCACCTGTTCCATTTGAACGTGTTGCTTTGCCGTTCTTCATCTACACACACACACTCCGAAAGCCAAAGTATGGCGCATGGCGCATGGCGGAGGGTACCTTACACTGCTACTAGACATTTTCCTTCCTGTTCCAGTCGCAAAGAGAGCAAGGGAAAAACGACTGTCTACGAGCTTCCGTAGTAGCCCTGATTTCCCTTATCCTAATGCGAAATATACGTCGGCGACAGTAGAACCGATCCGCAGTGGTCTCCAAAGCCCGTTCTCTAAATTTCCTTGACGGTGCCTCGTGAAAAGAACGTATTCCCTCCACGGATTCCCATTTGAGTTCACGAAGCATCTCCGTAACACTTCCTCTAAAGCTGATCGAACCTGCTGGTGACAAATCTGGCAGCACGCCTCTGAAATGTTTCGATATCTTCCTTTAATTCGATCCGGTGTAGATACCAAACAACTCAACAGAATGGGTCGCACTAATGTTCTGTACGCCACTCCTTCATAGATGAGCTACATTTTCGCAAAATTCTCCCAATAAAACGAAGTCGATCGTTCACCTACATCCTGACGTGCTCGTGCCATTCCATACAGCTCGGCAACGATACACCCGGATATTTAATCGATCTCACTGTGTCAGACAGCTCACTACTAATGCTGTATTCGAACTACTGTTTTTCCGACTCCTTCACATTAACTTACATTTCTCTAAATTTAGGACAAGCTGCCATCATCACCCTTACTATAAGTTCCAAGTCATCCTGTGTCTTCCTACGAGGTGCATTCAAGTTCTAAGGCCTCAGATTTTTTTTCTAATTAACTACTCACCCGAAATCGATGAAACTGGCGTTGCTTCTCGACGTAATCACCCTGCAGACGTACACATTTTTCACAACGCTGACGCCATGATTCCATGGCAGCGGCGAAGGCTTCTTTAGGAGTCTGTTTTGACCACTGGAAAATCGCTGAGGCAATAGCAGCACAGCTGGTGAATGTGCGGCCACGGAGAGTGTCTTTCATTGTTGGAAAAAGCCAAAAGTCACTAGGAGCCAGGTCAGGTGAGTAGGGAGCATGAGGAATCACTTCAAAGTTGTTATCACGAAGAAACTGTTGCGTAACGTTAGCTCGATGTGCGGGTGTGTTGTCTTGGTGAAACAGCACACGCGCAGCCCATCCCGGACGTTTCTGTTGCAGTGCAGGAAGGAATTTGTTCTTCAAAACATTTTCGTAGGATGCACCTGTTACAGTAGTGCCCTTTGGAACTCAATGGGTAAGGATTACGCCCTCGGTGTCCCACAACATGGACACCATCATTTTTTCCAGCACTGGCGGTTACCCGAAATTTTTTTGGTGGCGGTGAATCTGTGTGCTTCCATTGAGCTGATTGGCGCTTTGTTTCTGGATTGAAAAATGGCATCCACGTCTCATCCGTTGTCACAACCCACGGAAAGAAAGTCCCATTCATGCTGTCGTTGCGCGTCAACATTGCTCTGCAACATGTCACACGGGCAGCCCTGTGGTCGTCCATCAGTATTTGTGGCACCCACCTGGATGACACTTTTCGCATTTTCAGGTCATCATGCAGGATTGTGTGCACAGAACTCACAGAAATGCCAACTCTGGAGGCGATCTGTTCAACAGTCATTCGGCGATTCCCCAAAACAATTCTCTCCACTTTCTCGATCATGTCGTCAGACCGGCTTGTGCGAGCCCGAGGTTGTTTCGATTTGTTGTCACACGATGTTCTGCCTTCATTAAACTGTCGCACCCACGAACGCACTTTTGACACATCCATAACTCCATCACCACATGTCTCCTTCAACTGTCGATGAATTTCAATTGGTTTCACACCACGCCAATTCAGAAAACGAATGATTGCACACTGTTCAAGTAAGGAAAACGTCGCCATTTTAAGTATTTAAAACAGTTCTAATTCTCGCCGCTGGCGGTAAAATTCCATCTGCCGTACGGTGCTGCCATCTCTGGGACGTATTGACAATGAACGTGGCCTCATTTTAAAACAATGCGCATGTTTCTATCTCTTTCCAGTCCGGAGAAAAAAAATCGGAGGCATTAGAACTTGAATTCACCTCGTACTGCCATTCAAAGACGACACTTTCCCGTCGACCAGGGCGTCATTAACAAACAGCCGTAAATTGCTGATCACCCCATCCGTCGCCGCGCGCGGTAGCCACGTGGTCTGTGAGCCTTGTTAAGGCCGGTTCCCACTAGGGCTGACGCGCGTCAAAACCGCGCGTCAGCGGCGTGGTTGCCATGGAAACGGCGTCAGCGGCAAGGCGCGGCGGGCTCTGCGTCGCGGTTTGCCCATGTCGAACCGCTTCCGCTGCCGCGTGACGCGCTCCAGGTGCGCGCCGCCAATCACAGAACGCGCTGAGCGTGACGTCAGGTACGGCACCCCGGGCCACACGAAGTTCCGCCGAAGCGCTGGCGCGGACGCGGCGGCAGCTATGAAAAACATATCATCCGATTCCAAGGAAACTATTCGGTAGAAAAATTTGATTCTTGGGCATGTTACAGCCTGATATCTTCTCTCGATAAAGGACCTAATTTCTTTTCGTTATTCGTCGTGGTTACTTGCTGTATCGCATTTACGTAAACCTTTACACGAAATTTTAATGAGTGTGCAGAGGTGAAAACGCATTGCGTGGACTTTGCGTACAGTTCATTTTAGGTTATACATTATTGCGTATGAAATTTAGTCAACATATCGAAATTGTTTTTAAAGCTGAGAGCAGATCGATAGCTATCACCGTTCTCGAGATATTGGATGATATGCCGGCGGACGAGCTGTGCCGTGACCGCAGGCGGCTCGCTCGCGACGCGACCGATACTTCGTCCTGCTCGTCGTAAACCATGTGGTTGTATCAACCGCAAATTTCGTAAACGTTTCAAGAAATCGAAACGTGTTTTTTTGCAAACGATAGCTTGTGAAAAGTCATGTATTGCGTCGCATGATAAATATCCTAAATCTGTTTATCTACCGAGATATGAAAGTAACTACAGTTTTTCAGAAGGGATAGATGAATTTTTTTAAACGGCATTAATAGCATGTCGAATGAGAAGTTAAACCGAAACTAATTTGCTGGTATGTCATAAGATGTAATTTACTAAATATGTAGAGATATTGATTATTTCCTTTCTTTTTTCTTTATCCAGTGTACTTTACTGATTCAAGACGCGTTTCGCCTTTTACTTTAAGGCATCTTCGGTGGAATCTAGAATGATTCAGTTTTGTTTGGTATGTGATACTTGCAGATTATAAAACAGTTCACATCTTTTTTTACGTGAATGACTGACTACTTACAGTGAATCGAGTTTTTGGCGGACATATACGTTTCCCCTCACCTGGTCACATGCTGGAGGTTGAACTAAAACTTAGATTATGGAACATAAGCACATTTTCATGTTCGCTCTTTTTTCTTCTGTCACTCTAGCAGTAGACGTTTTACTGAAAACTCTGATTTGAAGTCGTAACTACAGTGTGTTCGCCTCATGTCCCTTCCTGTCTGGTTTGTTTATGTACATGTTGCCAAACTGCAGAATTATATGCTGAAAACTAATGTTTGTTTATTTTTGTTCTCCTTATATCTGTATGTGTGTGTGGCTAGCCGGTGATAGTTATAGAAAGTTGAAAGTGAATCCAGTAGTTGTCAGACAGTGGTTGAAAGATTTGGTGTTCAGCTGATTTCAGTTTCGGTTTAAATGTTTTGTGGAGGAGTGCATGGAAGAGTAAATTCACTGCTTACATTAATAGATAAAATAGTAGAATAGTATTTCAACAGATGACTATTATCAGAATAGTATCACCCAACCCCTTTGTCCTCACTCTTTGACGCCCCATAATACGTCCTGTCAACTAACCCCTATTGTGGTCAAAGTTGTGCCGTAATTTCCTCTTCCTCCTCTATTTAATTCCGTACCTCTTCTTTAGTCACACGATCCTCGTATCTAATGTTCAGCATTCTTATGAATCACCACGTTTTGAAAGCGTCTATTGTCTTTTTGACAGAACTGTTCATCATCCAAGTTTCACTTACATACAAGGCTGCACTCCACACAAATACCTTTGTAAAATAGTATCCAACCATTAGAATTTATATTCGGCGTGAACAAATTTTCTTTTTCAGCAAGCTTTTCTTGCTATTGACAGTCTTCAGTCAGGTTTGCGTCTACACCAGGAAATGCCTTACAATTTAAAATCTGGTTTCGAAAACTGTTCCAAATATATATTATTCTTTCGTGATTCTTAAGCAAGGTGCTGGCGATGATTAAATGATGCTCTGTGCGAAGTTCTATCAAGTGGCTTCCACTTTCATCCCTTCCACCTAGCCTTTGTGTTCTTACTGTTTCGTGTACCTGCTACCGTATCACATTTTAAATTTTTGTCTCGCTTAACTATCTGAATAATTTCTTTTGTCGTACATTGTTTCAATGTGTTAGGAGATAGTGAACAATCGTGAACGGTAGTCATGAAATCTGTTTATGGTGAAATGAGAAAACATGAATAATGAAATATGTGAAAGAGTACATTGTACAGAAAATGAAAAATTGGTATGTCTTCACCCAACTTCGTCTTTCCTTCATGTAGGTGTAAGATATAGTTAATCAAACGCACCGCGCGTTTCAGTGGGTCCTGCCCCGTACCTCAGTGGCTGTCCGTCATTGGCTACCGCTAACGCCTGCCGCTTCCAGATGGGAACGCCAATTCCGCGAGCCGCCGCGTCAACGCGGAAAACGCTTACCGCTGCCGCTGCCGCACGCCGCGCTGCCGCGCTCTAGTGGGAACCGGCCTTTACGGTCCGCGCGGCTCCTCCCGACGCAAGTTCGCGTCCTTCCTCGGGTATGGGTGTGTGTGAGTGTGAGTGTAAGTGTAAGTGTAAGTGTGTGTGTGTGTGTATTGTCCTTAGCGTATTTACGAAATTTCAGTCACCAACTTTCTCTTCCGAAAGCGAAAATATTTTGTTGAGCCCAACCTAGATAGGTAGGAATGATCATCAAAATAAAATAAGAGAAATCAGGGCTCGAACAGAAAGGTTTAGGTGTTCGTTTTTCCCGCGCGCTGTTCGGGAGTGGAATGGTAGAGAGATAGAATGATTGTGGTTCGATGAACCCTCTGCCAAGCACTTAAATGTGAATTGCAGAGTAATCATGTAGGTCCAGAATGAGATTTTCACTCTGCAGCGGAGTGTGCGCTGATATGAAACTTCCTGGCAGATTAAAACTGTGTGCCCGACCGAGACTCGAACTCGGGACCTTTGCCTTTCGCGGGCAAGTGCTCTACCATCTGAGCCACCGAAGCACGACTCACGCCCGTTACTCACAGCTTTACTTCTGCCAGTACCTCGTCTCCTACCTTCCAAACTTTACAGAAGCTCTCCTGCGAACCTTGCAGAACTAGCACTCCTGAAAGAAAGCATATGGCGGAGACATGGCTCAGCCACAGCCTGGGGGATGTTTCCAGAATGAGATTTTCACTCTGCAGCGGAGTGTGCGCTGATATGAAACTTATGTAGGTTAATTTAAGTTATTTTACGTAGTGTGTAAGCCTAGGGACCGATGACCTCAGCAGTATGGTCCCATAGGAACTTAACACAAATTAAAAAAAAAAAATCACCGTATCCTTCAGATCGTTTATCTATATTCAAAATAATAGCGGCAAAACATCGCTGGGGCACTACTAACTATATTCTTGTTTCTGACGAACGCTTGCCGTCGAGGGTGTTCTATTACTTAAGAGGTCTTCGAGCCACTCACATAATCTGGGAACCTAATCCTTATGCTCGGACCTTTGTCAACAGTGGGCACCGTGTCAAATGCTTACCGAAGATTTAGGAATACGGAATCTGCCGTGGTTCCCAGGATATCATGTGAGACAAGGCCAAATTGTGTTTCGCAAGAGCGATGCTCTCTAAATTTGTGCTAAATTAAGGGCAGAAGCTTTGCTCTCTGAAGGAAATTTACTACATTTGAACCCAGAATTTGTTCAAGAATTCCGCAGCAAACCGATGTTAATGATATTCGTCTCTAATTAAGCGAGTCCATTCTTTTATCCGTCTTATATACAGTAGTTACCTACGCTTTTTTCCAGTTACTTGTGACTTACGCCAAGCCCGGAATACCTCTCTTCATTTCCCTTAACAATGGATCCACAGCGATTGTCTAAAGAGTCATTGATAATGGATAACCCTGTTGCACTAGTCGCTGATGTCATCTGGTCCTGTTATTTGCCTATTTCTGCCCCGTTCAACAAGAGTTTGATGAGTTGTCTGTATTATTTACTCATTCCAAATGCGTTCAATTTTTTCAATAGGAAACTACAGGAGACACTGTCAAATACTTTAGAAAGATCAGAAAGATTAGTAGTTAAGGAGGTTTTCAATTTGCAGATGTTCGTTGTTACTGTTATGTTGCGGAAACGGTTTAGTGTATCAATGATACTGCGTCCTGGTTCTGAGCACATCTGCAGGTCTCTTATCAAGTTCTTCATTTATTGCTTTAGGCTAGAATAAAAGAGCTCAAGGCAGAATTCTGTAGTCTGCAGTCGTCAAAATTATTGGCCTCAAGGTCCTGTGTTCGTTGGCAGATATTTCATTGGTACTAAAACACTCCTGGAAACTAGCAGGGCGTTGCCGGATGTTCTAAGTGTCGTTGAATACGTCAACAAGTTCGTTTTCTAAGACGGTCCAGTACGTAAGGTGGAATTCCGCTGGTAGTCCATCCTGACCTGGCGATTTTCCTCTCGTGTTTCTTGATAATGTTTGAAATACCTCCTCTTCCATTTATGCATCAGTGACAGCTGGATTTTCTGCCTCACTTACGCCAGTTACGATATTCTGAAGAAAAAAAATGTTTTACCGATCTCGTCGGCGTCCGATTACGCATATACACTCCTGGAAATTGAAATAAGAACACCGTGAATTCATTGTCCCAGGAAGGGGAAACTTTATTGACACATTCCTGGGGTCAGATACATCACATGATCACACTGACAGAACCACAGGCACATACACACAGGCAACAGAGCATGCACAATGTCGGCACTAGTACAGTGTATATCCACCTTTCGCAGCAATGCAGGCTGCTATTCTCCCATGGAGACGATCGTAGAGATGCTGGATGTAGTCCTGTGGAACGGCTTGCCATGCCATTTCCACCTGGCGCCTCAGTTGGACCAGCGTTCGTGCTGGACGTGCAGACCGCCTGAGACGACGCTTCATCCAGTCCCAAACATGCTCAATGGGGGACAGATCCGGAGATCTTGCTGGCCAGGGTAGTTGACTTACACCTTCTAGAGCACGTTGGGTGGCACGGGATACATGCGGACGTGCATTGTCCTGTTGGAACAGCAAGTTCCCTTGCCGGTCTAGGAATGATAGAACGATGGGTTCGATGACGGTTTGGATGTACCGTGCACTATTCAGTGTCCCCTCGACGATCACCAGTGGTGTACGGCCAGTGTAGGAGATCGCTCCCCACACCATGATGCCGGGTGTTGGCCCTGTGTGCCTCGGTCGTATGCAGTCCTGATTGTGGCGCTCACCTGCACGGCGCCGAACACGCATACGACCATCATTGGCACCAAGGCAGAAGCGGCTCTCATCGCTGAAGACGACACGTCTCCATTCGTCCTTCAATTCACGCCTGTCGCGACACCACTGGAGGCGGGCTGCACGATGTTGGGGCGTGAGCGGAAGACGGCCTAACGGTGTGCGGGACCGTAGCCCAGCTTCATGGAGACGGTTGCGAATGGTCCTCGCCGATACCCCAGGAGCAACAGTGTCCCTAATTTGCTGGGAAGTGGCGGTGCGGTCCCCTACGGCACTGCGTAGGATCCTACGGTCTTGGCGTGTATCCGTGCGTCGCTGCGGTCCGGTCCCAGGTCGACGGGCACGTGCACCTTCCGCCGACCACTGGCGACAACATCGATGTACTGTGGAGACCTCACGCCCCACGTGTTGAGCAATTCGGCGGTACGTCGACCCGGCCTCCCGCATGCCCACTATACGCCCTCGTTCAAAGTCCGTCAACTGCACATACGGTTCACGTCCACGCTGTCGCGGCATGCTACCAGTGTTAAAGACTGCGATGGAGCTCCGTATGCCACGGCAAACTGGCTGACACTGATGGCGGCGGTGCACAAATGCTGCGCAGCTAGCGCCATTCGACGGCCAACACCGCGGTTCCTGGTGTGTCCGCTGTGCCGTGCGTGTGATCATTGCTTGTACAGCCCTCTCGCAGTGTTCGGAGCAAGTATGGTGGGTCTGACACACCGGTGTCAATGTGTTCTTTTTTCCATTTCCATGAGTGTAATTCACGTAAATGTTGAATAGTTTCTTATTTTGTTAACTGCTGTTGCATTATTGTCTCCTTTCCTATTTTTAGTTTTTCAATTTGTGTTTTTCTCTTTTGTTGTCCGAACTAGGTGGTAAATAGAGGCATTTTGCTCTTACATGATATCATCATGTCTTGATCTTACTTTAAGAGCTATTAATTCCCTTGTAATTTGTTCTCTAGTTTGTTTTATTCGTAAACCATTACTGGTTATTTGTTACGTATTTTGCTAGCGTTTTCGAAGTCGAAGAAATTGGAATTCATCTGTGCGCTTCTGCCACGCACGTTTATTATAATCGTATAGCCTGAACAGCGTCTTTAAATTCAGTTTTCCATGCTCTCCGCACCACTGTAGCTCGCTGGGGTATTTTCTAATGTATCTAAGGGAACGCTTTCACTTTCCTAACACCAGACACTTCAGTTCTGTGCCGCTGAGTACGTCGGTATTTAGTTTCCAATAGTCCCTCCCTAGAAAGGCCTGTTCTTTCACAGAAGTAATTCTGGTTATGTAGGCACAGTGATCGGAACCATTTAACTTAACGGCCAGATTTCAGCGGTATTTCCTGACACACAGAGCCTATCAATTCTACTTGCCGAGGAGCTGATTGCGCGGATGTCGGTGTTTGTAAACTCGCAGGTGTTCGGCATATTCAGCTTTGTGATCGTATACTCCAGCTCTGCACACCTGTTACAATCTGGCGTCCGGTCTCTCCTGTCGATAACACAATTGAAAACGTCCGTCATCACAGTATCCACGCCACATTCACGGTGGTCACTGTTTGGCCCTGTTGAGAGCCCTCGTACTACACTGACAGAAAAAAATGGCAACACCAAGAAATTACTAATGAGTAGCAGAGAAATGCAATTAGGGAATGCATTTGTCTAGGTACATATTTGATTAATATTATGAAAAGAAATCCGCCCGATTACGCCATGGAGGCCTGACGGTACCGACGGGCCGCCGTGTCCTCCTCAGCCCACAGGCGTCATTGACTGCGGATATGGAGGGCCATGTGGTCAGCACCCCGGTCTCCCGGCCGTATGTCAGTTTACGAGACAGGAGCCGCTACTTCTCAAGCAAGTAGCTCCTCAGTTCGCCTCAGAAGCGCTGAGTGCACCCCGCTTGCCAACAGCGCTCGGCAGAGCGGATGGTCACCCATCCAAGTGGTGATGATGTTTGGTTTGTGGGGCGCTCAACTGCGTGGTTATCAGCGCCCGTACAATTATCCAATCTTTGCTCAGTCCAATTTCGCCACTTTCCTGGATGATGATGAAATGATGAGGACAACACAAACACCCAGTCATCTCGAGGCAGGTGAAAATCCCTGACCCCGCCGGGAATCGAACCCGGGACCCCGTGCTCGGGAAGCGAGAACGCTACCGCGAGACCACGAGCGGCGGACACCCATCCAAGTGCTAACCCAGCCCGACAGCTCTTAACTCCGGTGATCTGACGGGAACCGGTGTTACCACTGCGGCGAGGCCGTTGGCATTAATATTACAAGATCACAGAGTATGTAAGCGCGAGATAAGCCATTACAAATGCAAAATGTTGGTACATTAGGAACGGGTGTAACCGCCACAGTGTCGAATGCAAGCATGCAAACGTGCATGCATTGTGTTGTACAAGTGCCGGATGTCAGCCTGTGGAATGGGGTTCCATGCCCTTTGCACCTGGTTGGTCAGTACGGGGATAGTTAACGCTGCTGTAGATGACTCTGGTGTTGTCCAACGATGTCCCTGTGCGCGACTGCAGGAAGATTTTTTGTAAATTGAAAATGGAGGGGGTACAAAGGAAAGGCAGTATTGATGATGTCAGCTGCACCGGGGGTCTGCGGGATCTACATCTACATCCATACTCCGAAAGCCACCTGACGGTATGTGGCGGAGGGTACCTTGAGTACCTGTATCGGTTCTCCCTTCTATTCCAGTCTCGTATTGTTCGTGGAAAGAAGGATTGTCGGTATGCCTCTGTGTGGCCTCTAATCTCTCTAATTTTATCCTCACGGTCTCTTCGCGAGATATACGTAGGAGGGAGCAATATACTGCTTGACTCTTCGGTGAAGGTATGTTCTCGAAACTTTAACAGAAGCCCGTACTGAGCTACTGAGCGTCTCTCCTGCAGAGTCTTCCACTGGAGTTTATCTATCATCTCCGTAACGCTTTCGCGATTACTAAATGATCCTGTAACGAAGCGCGCTGCTCTCCGTTGGATCTTCTCTATGTCTTGTATCAACCCTATCTGGTACGGATCCCACACTGCTGAGCAGTATTCAAGCAGTGGGCGAACAAGCGTACTGTAACCTACTTCCTTTGTTTTCGGATTGTATTTCCTTACGATTCTTCCAATGAATCTCAGTCTGGCATGTGCTTTACCGACGATCAACTTTATATGATCATTCCATTATAAATCACTACTAATGCGTACTCCCAGATAATTTATGCAATTAACTGCTTCAAGTTGCTGACCTGCTATTTTGTAGCTAAATGATAAGGGATCTATCTTTCTATGTATTCGCAGCACATTACACTTTTCTAAATTGAGACTCAATTGCCATTCCCTGCACCATGCGTCAATTCGCTGCAGATTATCCTGCATTTCAGTACAATTTTCCATTTTAACAACCTCTCGATACACCACAGCATTATCTGCAAAAAGAATCAGTCAACTTCCGATGTCATCCACAAGGTCATTTATGTATATTGTGAATAGCAACGGTCCTAAGACACTCCCCTGCGGCACACCTGAAATCACTCTTACTTCGGAAAACTCCTCTGCATTGAGAATGACATGCTGCGTACTGTTATCTAGGAACTCTTCAATCCAATCACACAATTGTTCTGATAGTATATATGCCCTTACTTTGTTCATTAAACGACTGTGGCGAACTGTATCGAACACCTTGCGGAAGTCAAGAAACACGGCATCTGCCTGGGAACCCGTGTCTAAGGCCCTTTGAGTCTTGTGGACGAATAGCGCGAGCTGGGTTTCACACGACCGTCTTTTTCGAAACCCATGCTGATTCCTACATAGTAGATTTCTAGTCTCCAGAAAAGTCATTATACTCGAACACAATACGTGTTCCAAAATTCTACAACTGATCGACGTTAGAGATATAGGTCTATAGTTCTGCACATCTGTTCGACGTCCCTTCTTGAAAACGGGGATGACCTGTGCCCTTTTCCAATCCTTTGGAACGCTAAGCTCTTCTAGAGACCTGTGGCAATGAGTGAAAAGGTGTCCCGTACCAGGATCCCAACCAGGAATCTGCTGCTTAGTAGGCAGTACTAGCCACTAAGCCACCTCGACACGAGTTTATCGCGGTTGCGCGGACCATCTCGGCACGGCCCTCGTCCGAACCACACTCCCACCTAGCGCGATCTATCTGCACTTCCTGTCCACGTCCTCCATGGTAGCTACTTTGAGATTCCCGCAGGAAGTCTGAGGGAATTCATATAATTGATTCGTCTCGGTGGGCAGTGAATCCACCACCTGTGCACGCACACTGATCTCCTGCGCGAATCTCAAAGTAGCTACCACGGAGGACACAGACAGGGACCACGGAGAGGTGCCGCTAGGTGGGAGTGTGCGTCAGCCGAGGGGCGCGCAATTGCGATAAACACTGTGCCCAGATGGCGCAATGGTTACCGCAGCTGCCTAGTAAGCAGGAGATCCCGGGTTCGAGTTCCGGTTCGACATACATTTTCTCTCATTGCCGCTGATTCCACATGAAATCCCGATGTAGCTGACAACAACAACAAAAAAAAGGCCACTTTCCTTTCATTTCCTTTCTCCCCCCTCCACCTTCAATTTACATAATACGCATGAGAGCTGCGGATTCCGCGTGGTGTCTGCTCTTTCGGACAATACGTGGGCGATCGTTATCCTGTTGGAAAAAACCCGCTGCAAAGGTTGCTCACGACTGATAGCACATGAGGCGGAATCGCCAGACTGACGTAAGATTTTGCAGTGTTGGTTCGTGGGTTAACCACGAGAGTGCTCCTGCAGTCATACGAAATCGCGCCCCAAACCATAACTCCAGGTTCTTCCAATCCATATGTAGCACACAGCAAACCAGTGGTTAACAGCATTGGTTAAAAACAGTCTTGGTTGCAATTTTAGTTTTTTTTATTTTTCAACTACGCGTTTCGCCTTATTTAGGCATCTTCAGGTTGAGCTACATAGAAAACAGAACAAATACATCTATTTAAGAATCGCGATCGCGTTGTGCAGACTTGGATAACCTAAAAGCATGTATAAACAGATCAAATACTGAAAGAAAATGTTCAAATGTATGTGAAATCTTATGGGACTCAACTGCTAAGGTCATTAGTCCCTAAGCTTACACACTACTTAACCTAAATTATCCTAAGGACAAACACACACACCCATGCCCGAGGGAGGGCTCGGACCTCCGCCGGGACCAGCCGCACAGTCCATGACTGCAGCCCCCCAACCCCCCGACCGCTCGGCTAATCCCGCGCGTCAAATATTGAAAGAGCAAATACCTTAATTTGGTATTTCTTAGAACGATCTTTTAGACAGTGTAGCCATAGGGTATAGTCGAATACATCAGGCCAACATTCCCTTCGTTAAACTCAGTAAAAACTTTTCCAGTTGGACGCGAGTGACTCCAAGACCTGCATAACGCGTTCCGGTTCACAGGAGCGAGTAACAGAATAAGATGGGGCTCAGGTAGTAAGCACAATGAAAAAAGTTTTCACTGAGTTTAACGAAGGCGATTTTGGCCTGATGTATTCGACGATTCCCTTTGGCTACATTGTCTGGAAGATCGTTGTAAGAAATACCAAATTAAGGTATTTGCTCTTTGAGTATTTGATCTGTTTATACATGCTTTTAGGTTATCCTAGTCTGCACAACGCCATCGCGATTCTTAAATAGATGTATTTGTTCTCTGTTTTCTATGTAGATCAACCTGAAGATGCCTAAATAAGGCGAAACGCGTTGTTGAATCATCATCATCATCATCATCATCATCATCATCATCATCATCATCATTTAAGACTGATTATGACTTTCAGCGTTCAGTCTGGAGTATAGCCCCCCTTATACAGTTCCTCCATGATCCCCTATTCAGTGCTAACATTGGTGCCTCTTCTGATGTTAAACCTATTACTTCAAAATCATTCTTAACCGAATCCAGGTACCTTCTCCTCGGTCTGCCCCGACTCCTCCTACCCTCTAGTGCTGAATCCATGAGTCTCTTGGGTAACCTTGCTTCTCCCATGCGTGTAACATGACCCCACCATCTAAGCCTGTTCGCCCTGACTGCTACATCTATAGAGTTCATTCCCAGTTTTTCTTTGATTTCCTCATTGTGGACACCCTCCTGCCATTGTTCCCATCTACTAGTACCTGCAATCATCCTAGCTACTTTCATATCTGTAACCTCAACCTTGTTGATAAGGTAACCTGAGTCCACCCAGCTTTCGCTCCCATACAACAAAGTTGGTCGAAAGATTGAACGGTGCACAGATAACTTAGTCTTTGTACTGACTTCCTTCTTGCAGAAGAGAGTAGATCGTAGCTGAGCGCTCACTGCATTAGCTTTGCTACACCTCGCTTCCAGTTCTTTCACTATGTTGCCATCCTGTGAGAATATACATCCTAAGTACTTGAAACCGTCCGCCTGTTCTAACTTTGTTCCTCCTATTTGGCACTCAGTCCGTTTATATTTCTTTCCGACTGACATTACTTTCGTTTTGGAGATGCTAATCTTCATACCATAGTCCTTACATTTCTGATCTAGCTCTGAAATATTACTTTGCAAACTTTCAATCGAATCTGCCATCACAACTAAGTCATCCGCATATGCAAGACTGCTTATTTTGTGTTCACATATCTTAATCTCACCCAGCCAGTCTATTGTTTTCAACATATGATCCATAAATAATATGAATAACAGTGGAGACAGGTTGCAGCCTTGTCTTAACCCCTGAAACTACTCTGAACCATGAACTCAATTTACCGTGAACTCTAACTGCTGCCTGACTATCCATGTAAAGACCTTTAATTGCTTGCAAAAGTTTGCCTCCTATTCCGTTGTTGAAAACTAAAAAAAACTAAAATTGCAACCAAGACTTTTTAACAAATACCATAACCCCAGGTGTAGGTCTAGTGGGCCTAGGATACAGACAGGTTGGACGCAGGCCCTCAGCTGAACTCCTAACCAACATAATGCCATCACTGGCACCGAGGCAGAACCAGATTTATTCAGGAAGCACAACAGACCTCCACCCTGACCTCCAATGAGCTCGCTTGTCACAACTGAAGTCGCAAATTGCGGTTGTTTAGGGTCAGCTCGTAGCTGTCCTTCAACTAACCGACTTGTAACAGTTCGTTGTGATGCCAAGCTGCTGCAGACGCGGTACGACGTACCACGGCCACACGCCGAACACGACCGTCTTCCCTCTCGGCAGTGCCACGTGGCCGTCCGGAGTCTTCTTGCGACCGTACATTTTCGTGACCGCCGCTGCCAGCAGTCATATACAGTGGCTACATTTCTGGCAAGTCTTTCTGCAATATCGCAGAAAGAACATCCAGATTTTGGTAGTGCTATTACACGACATCGTTCAAACTTACTGAGGTGTTGATAATGACATCTTTGTCGCCCTAAAGGCATTATTGACTAACATCAACTCACCACGTCCGATCTCAAAGGTAGTTAACACTCACGACCGTTACAGCGTGTATTTAAATCAAACCTGATTTGCACCCTCATAGTGGCGCTATTAACACCACTCTAATGCGACTGGCATGAAATACCGGGTGATCAAAAAGTCAGTATAAATTTGAAAACTGAATAAATCACGGAATAATTTAGATAGAAAGGTGCAAATTGACACACATGCATGGAATGACATGGCGTTTTATTAGAACAAAAAAAAAAATACAAACGTTAAAAAATGACCGACAGATGGCGCTTCATCTGATCAGAATAGCAATAATTAGCATAACAAAGTAAGACAAAGTAAAGATGGTGTTCTTTACAGGAAATGCTCAATATTTCCACCATCATTCCTCAACAACAGCTGTAGTTGAGGAATAATGTTGTGAACAGCACTGTAAAGCATGTCCGGAATTATGGTGAGGCATTGGCGTCCGATGTTGTCTTCCAGCATCCCTAGAGATGTCGGTCGATCACGATACACTTGCGACTTCAGGTAACCCCAAAGCCAATAATCGCACGGACTGAGGTCTGGGGACCTGGGAGGCCAAGCATGACGAAAGTGGCGGCTGCGCACACGATCACGAAACGACGTGCGCAAGAGATCTTTCACGCGTCTAGCAATATGGGGTGTTTTTTTTGTTGTTGTTGTTGTTGTAATAAAACCCTAAGTCATTCCGCGCATGTGTGACAATTTTTACCTCTCTACCTACATTATTCCGTGGTTTATTAAGTTTTCAAATTTATATTGACTTTTTGATCACCCGGTATGAGTAGATACCATCTTTCAGATGTCTAAACACCCCTACCAACTTTCGTTTATGTAGGGCAAGTCCCCCTTGTTGTAATGTTTTTCGTCAGTTATTTCTTCCAGCGCTTCGTCAGTGCTACTCCCAGGTATTTTCCTTTTGTATTGCTCGTTCCGTGTGTTACAATGTAGTCCTACATCGTTAATTTCAGGCATTTCCTTTTCTAGCTGCTCTTCTCACTCAACCTGAGTTTCTGTGACCGTTTATCCGGAAGGGATTTTACACTGTAGGGTTTGCTACCGATTCTCCGTTCAGTGCAGCCTCCGTCTGGGAAGTGGTAGGATTGTTTTTCGGAATGTATCAACTCACGTTAAGACTTACGTCTGGAACTTCAAGTGGCTCACGATTTCGTGCTTCATCGCGGGTAATATTAACTGCACCGTTAACCTCAAATATGTTGCTACACTGATTTTGCGCGCCAGCTGTCGGAGCTGCCTCCACTTCATTAGTGTCGAATCGCTTCTCTACAGGTAATATTCCTGCAGCGATGAGTATTCATTAAAGACATTACGTTCGCCAGTGTAGTGCTTTTCATTTAAGACATTACTGCTGTTCTAGACTACGGTTTGCATCGGCGGAATCACTAATAGCGTCCTCATTGTTCCATTTGAGATGGTATTGCTTACAAGTCAATCTGCATTTGTACCCGCAACCAAGTCGGAAAGAGGATGCAGACGTGTCGTAATATTTATCTCCATAAGAAATTTTCTTTACAGACTGTCCTGTTTAATATCGTCGATTTTTTTGCATATGAAACGCACTCAGAGGGGCCCAAATACAGTACAAAGCCCCGATAGGGCTCTATGTTTATAGCGAACGGAATTATTGGCTTTTTGGTTTCAATTTTTACTGGTTGTATGTAGTCAGCCCATATCTCTTTTCGAATACCGCGAGTATTATCATAAGGGTGTAACTATTGTCTTAGTACTCATTCAGCACTTTGACTGGCATATTAAACACTTACATATTGTTTAAAAGTTAAAACAAACTTGTTCGCACAAAGCATTTATTAAAAATGTCAACAGTTTGTCAGTTTGAGACTATCATGACAGATGGTGAACGGAGCAGGTATGGTACGCTGAGACAAGAATACTTCGAACAGTTGACGTTATTGTCTCAACGTACTGTACCTGCTCTGTTCACCATTTATGAAGACGGTCTTAAACTGAGTGAAACGGGTCACCACTTTAACAAGTGTCTTTACGTAATAAAGACTGTCCTGATTCTTTTAAAAAATATTTCATTTAGATCTCTGTGCTTCAAACGACGGTTACAAAAATTATTAACTCTCATATTAGTCAATTTGTCTTCCACTGAACTGACAGAAAACTTGCCTACAAATCCAGAAGTTGGTGACATTTCAAATTTTCCTGAACACTTTGAAACATCACGTTTGTAAACTAGGTTGGAACAAATTTTGAAGTAAACCACAGACTCTTTAGTATTGAGTTGTATACTACCTACTTGGTGTCCACTCAGTCTGAGATTGGCCGAGTTTTAGATTTCTAAGGCTACTGTTGGCTGCACGTTGTCCTTTGAAAACTTGTATTTGACAGTATTCTCTCTCGGGTGTGTTTCCATTGAAGCTATACTTCTCCTTCACACTATAGAAATAATGGTGATTCACGTAAACGACACTGAACTCCACCGACAACGAACGGAAAACAATTACGAAAGGAGCATACTTGACAACTGAACAATATCAGCAAGAAAACAATTTAACGACCACGTGACCGATCGCTGTAGTTGTCAAATGCAGACTGAAAGCATCATAGCCTTGGCCTTCAGTGTTATCTTCCAGAAATTCAGCTCCGATTGTAAGCTGTTATTGTTACTGATACGGAGGGCACGCGAAGGAAGTGTGTTGAGTAGTGATAGCTTTTTGGCTGAGTGCTAGTGCGAAGGTCATCTGCTTTGCGATCGTTTATTTTCTCTACACTCTTTGTCCTTGAGAACTGTCACATCTTCTGTACACCGACACGTCTTGGAACAGGAGACAGGTATCATTCTCCATCACTACAGTGAAGTTGATTTTAGGATGAATGTCGTTTGAGAGATCGTGAAATCTACGTAGCTCTTCATTATTGTGTGGCCGTGTAACGAATGTGTCATCCATACGGCGGAGCCGTTGAAATTCATAAGCATGACAACAGTTTTAAGGAGAAAGGAGTAAGCCTGGATGTAAACGGATCCTGGATTTCCGTGCTGCAGCGAACGACCGTTGCTGGTTGGAAGGGCAGAACCACAGTGATAAAACGGAGAGGCCCTCATACATTGGCGCGAAAGGCACTCATGATGGGAAACAACACTATGGGTATAACAGAAGGCTTGAGCACGACTACCCCAGCGTTTCAGGGAGCGAAGGACTCCCTGTTCCCAGAATTCCTGTGGCTGCGACGGAAGCCAGTCCTCTGTCCTTCACTTCGTCGTCCGAATCGAAGCGCTTCCCTCTGAGGAAGTGCTTTTTTAGCAGGACAAACACATGGAAGCCAAGTGGCGAATCTGGAGATGTCTCACTGGAACTCGGCCACTACACTTCGTGTGACTTCGGGGACGCGCCTTACCGTGCAGCAGAGCCACTCCTGAGCGAGCGGCCCACGCCGTTTGTTCTCCATGGACTCGCGTAGGCTACCGACTGTCTCGCAGCACACGTCACTGCTAATGGTTTTTCCGTGTTCGGAGAATTCAGTGAGAATCGGACCTCGGAAGTCGAAAAAGACGGTGAGCACCACCTTTCGTGCTTAAGGGCACAGCTCTGAATTTTTTTTTTGGGGGGGGGGGGGGGGATGACAACGCGTGCTTCCATTTCCTAGATATTTCATAACGTTATCCCAAGCGGCTTATGCAAATTTCAACCGGCTCGGTTGTTAACCACGTTTCGATCTTTTTGATTTGAAAAAGTCTTACACGAACAGCAATGGAGGGCGATAATACCAGGTATGCATACTGGCGAAACGACAGGAAAACCGTCCAACTAACGTTGGCCGAAGAATTTCGAGACAGAAGCCAACACGAAATACATAAAAAAATAGCTCAAATGGCTCTGAGCACTATGGGACTTAACATCTATGGTCATCAGTCCCCTAGAACTTAGAACTACTTAAACCTAACTAACCTAAGGACATCACACACATCCATGCCCGAGGCAGGATTCGATCCTGCGACCGTAGCAGTGGCGCGGCTCCAGATTGAGCGCCTAGAACAGCCAGACCACCGCGGCCGGCGGAAATACATCGACAGGTGTACCCGAGAGCCAACAGGTGTACACGAGAGCCTCAACTAATTTTGTTTTGCTAATTGAATCTCTAACAGAACTGTGCTCCTTGAATTTCAAAATGTCATCTGAAAAAGATTTTAAAAATTACCAAGAAACTGAAACGGCCCGTCACAGGTAGTTCTTTTCGGGCCTGGTGGTCTAACGGTAAAACACGTGTCAAGGAATGGACAGGACGCGGCATCGAATGCCTATCGAACGAGGGAAATTCTTCTGCCTGCTTTTATCCTAGCCTTGTCAATGATGTGAGGTTTCCGAGCAACGACCCATGGTACGCATTCCACATTAAATTGTAGTTCGCCCTTCTCCGGTAGCATTACTGGGGTAGGTAGGCGTCCAATCGAAAGACCCGTACCAGGCCGTTCAACCAGGCGGAATTATTATAGCCGTTTCTTTATTATTTCCATTGATAGAGCAGTTGAATGGAATGGATGGTGTCTTGAAGGGGGGATATAAGATGAACATCAACAAAAGCAAAACGAGGATAATGGAATGTAGTCGAATTAAATCGGGTGATGTTGAGGGTATTAGATTAGAAAAAGAGACACTTAAAGTAGTAAAGGAGTTTTGCTATTTGGGGCGCAAAATAACTGATGATGGTCGAAGTAGAGGATATAAAATGTAGACTGGCAATGGCAAGGAAAGCGTTTCTGAAGAAGAGGAATTTGTTAACATCGAGTATAGATTTAAGTGTCAGGAAGTCGTTTCTGAAAGTATTTGTATGGAGTGTAGCCATGTATGGAAGTGAAACATGGACGGTAAATAGTTTGGACAAGAAGAGAATAGAAGCTTTCGAAATGTGGTGCTACAGAAGAATGCTGAAGATTAGATGGGTAGATCACATAACTAATGAGGAAGTATTGAATAGGATTGGGGAGAAGAGAAGTTTGTGGCACAACTTGACCAGAAGAAGGGATCGGTTGGTAGGACATGTTCTGAGGCATCAAGGGATCACCAATTTAGTATTGGAGGGCAGCGCGGAGGGTAAAAATCGTAGGGGGAGACCAAGAGATGAATACACTAAGCAGATTCAGAAGGATGTAGGTTGCAGTAGGTACTGGGAGATGAAGAAGCTTGCACAGGACAGAGTAGCATGGAGAGCTGCATCAGACCAGTCTCAGGACTGAAGACCACAACAACAACATAACAAAAGAAAATCGCTGTTTACAAATGATAAGTTCCCCACCATAAAGTAGAAATAAATTTTTTGGGTACTTCACACTGAAAGAATGTTGGGCCCACTGTTGTTTTCAGTAAGTACGACAAGTAGGGTAAGCTTGTAATGCCGGAAATGCATATCCTCCTATTTCCATCTATTGTACTATAGATTTTTCCTTATTTTGTTACCGGAAGATATGACATTTGTGTCTTTATATATTGTAATTGTTTTACTATTCGTGTATATATATATATATATATATATATATATATATATATATATATATATATATATATATATACATACATGTCGATGTATAATTGGTTTGTTGTGTGAATATTATTTGTATTTTTATGCTGGGTCTGGCCTAGGGAAAACTATGCTATTGAACGATTACATCGATAGGTCGTGTGGAGGACCAAAGTGCTTAGGATCTTTGGTAGTGTTAACGCTGCCGCGTGGATCGCGGCCAGAGGGGAGTCTGGCTGGAGTAGTGCAGTGGAGCAGGTGTGTTGTGTCACGCTCCCGCGAGTTGCCGCGCTTTCGGGGTTTGGCAGCATGTAATTGCGCTCGAATTGCTATGTTAGTTTCTGACACGGTGTCGCGGACGGGAAGCATTAGCTGGCACACATCTAGAGCCCGTTTCGCCTGGTGATCGTGTCGAGAAGAAGGCGCGTCAACATCCAGCTTCTGCAACAGCGACGGCCGAGAATGAGTGAGTGTCGCCACCTCCTCGATCGACGACTTCAAACGTTCAATCAGCCAACAAGGAAGACTGGAGGCACGTAAAGTTTTAGAACTGTATGGCAGACCTCAGCTTTTAAAATTGTTGCATCACAAAATTACAGCAACTTGGCATGAACCTTTGTTGCTCATTGTCCGA
This sequence comes from Schistocerca cancellata, assembly GCF_023864275.1. Classification (NCBI taxonomy): domain Eukaryota; kingdom Metazoa; phylum Arthropoda; class Insecta; order Orthoptera; family Acrididae; genus Schistocerca; species Schistocerca cancellata. The sequence goes on along the minus strand of NC_064634.1, from coordinate 462,414,415 downwards.
ATTGCATTACCAAGCAGGGTCCCTTCCTTTTCCGAAATGAACCCGAGTGTCGTTGAAATTCAGACGCCAGTGTTGAAGTAATATCATTCCATTTCACTGCTTTAATTTCAAAGTTCAGTTAGTGTATTCATAGCTGGCTACAGTATTTAGATTAAGCAAGCACAAATTAAGAGTGCGAGTTTTGTTACCATATTTTAGCTTACCTGTGACTGCAGCTCGGCTTGGTATGTACTAAATGTTACTATTGTTAATTGTTCAGAATCATTTAATTCAAGTTCAAAGTTAAATCTCTTATTTCTAAATTGCGTAGATTCAAGTAGCTTTTGAAATGATTGTTGAGGTAGCCCAAGACTAACCTTATTTTATTGAATTTCATAGTGCTTCAGAAACAAGTCTCACTATTAATTTCAGTCACTAAATTAACTTTCTATTTTCCGGTTTTATAAATTCTTTTGCTAAATTAAGTCAGAGTGTAGCGAAATTTATTACTTCTGACAAACTTTCAGTTTCCACACTACACGTGTCAACCTTCAAGTTGCCACGCTTCTAGTGCTAATTATATGTGCAATAACCTTTCTTTTAAGTTACTATAGTAATTGTCCATAGGACTGGCGACCGTAATTTTCCCCAAATCTCAAATATCTAATTACCGCTAGTTAATTGTTAACGTAACGGCCGCACATTTACTTTCTTTATTAACTTCACCACTTTTCAAAATTAAAGTCCTCGAGTTTCATTTACATTTTTCCTTTCATTTAGATGTAATCCTTTCCTCCCTCTTTACCGACAGATTAACTTCGGTGACGATTGCTTTTTCCCAAATTTCCATAAGGTGCACGCGGTTTAATTTTTCACTGTCATTAAGGTCGGTAAGTGAGGGGGAGGTTACAAGCTCTTTTCCAGGTTTTTATCAAAGCTCGAGTCAACAGCAAGGAGAACTGGTTTGTTGCAAACACTGGCTCGTGAAGGCTCTCTCAATTAGTTATAAATTATTACAGCTCTCGATAAGAAGTAAAATGCGTCGTATTATAAACCTACCGAGTTTAGAGCATTGGATGCAACAATATTTCACGTCAGAGTCCGTAGAAGACTGACGCGAGCGCGATCTCTAACTCAGAGATTCGTTATTAGCTCGACCTGCAACGCACTGACACTTTGCACACAGCGTAAGGGATCCGGCACCCTTCCACCGACCATCGATGACGACGGCTTCGTGCACCCAGCCAGGGATGTGCTACTTGCACAACATTCGGCCGTAAATACAGCCAACCAGTTCTTCGACCTCGCTGGCGATGCAGGCAAGGCCGTGGAGGACCGACAGCATAAGGGGTCGTCACCCCCGCCGCCTCCGGTAGCCCTCGAGTGGACAGGCGGCGTCAGCGAATTCGGAGAGAGGATCAAAGCTATCGTCAAGGGCAACATTACGATCAGCGTAGCAGGGCGTGCCTCACATCGCGTCGGCACGAAGACCGCAGAAGGTTAGCGCGGAGTCACGAATCTTGCGTGAAAGGAGGAACTTCACAGCGTCACCTACACTTTAGAGCCAAGCAAGACTCTTAAAGTCGTTCTCCAGAAGCTCCCTTTCAGCACAGATCCGGGGTACCTGCAGGAGCTGCTCGAAGAACTGAGCTTTGCAATATGCGCCACAGCGCGTACCACGTTGCCCGAGGTCAACTTTGAAACGTCACTGTTCGTGGTTGTTCTCGATGATTTTTGTGGAAAAATTCAGCAAGAGACGAGACCGGCCGCAATGGTTCACCTGGCAGGGCCGGTACCACGTGGCGAAGTACTGTAAGATGCCTTCTGGCTGCGTAAAATGCGCGGGAGGCCATCACAGTGGAGACTAAAAGATCTCTAAGAGGGACGTGCCAAAATGCTGCAGCAGTAGCGACAAGCGGGTGACGTGCTATCGAGGCTGCAAAACAACGCCACAGGACACCAGCAACCCTGAGATGCTGCTGTCGATGCGTGGAAATCCGTTCACCGGCGGCGATCTCAACGCCAAACACCCGGAGTCGAACTCCAGGTCACCTAGAACAGCAGGAGGAGACTACTCCGGTGGCTGACGACCGCGACGCCATAGTACTGGCTCCCTTTGACCCCACGCAATACCCGAAGCGCGGCCGTCCCGATCTTCTAGACATCGCGATCGCCAAAGGGGCAGCACACAACGCGATCGCTGTGCCGTGTCGTCTGATCACCTACCACTGATCTTCGACACGGACAGACGGGGTGGCGCTACCAGAACAGCGCAGATCTCGTCACGACACAGCAACACCTGACAGAGTCTGCCACCTGCACGCCCGATCCAGAGGAGGAGAGGGTGGATGTCGTACTACCCACATTCATCCTCTATAAACTTGCAGCGGAAGATGCAGCAGCGCCAGAGCGGCCGAGGAAGCCAAAGGACAACTCCAAACAGCTTTCCCCTGGAGATCCTTGAGGCCATCCGTGTGTTTTCCGTTGAGTGGCGGTTCGCGCGAAATTCCGCCACCGAGAGGCTGCTCAACCGACTGCGCCGTGACGTTTCGGCCGCCGTCGACCACCTGGACTGGGCTGGAAAGAGAGCCACGCTCAGCTTCGATGACACCAGAGCCTGGGCGATGATTGAGAGGAGGGGCCAGCGCATACCGCCACTGCAAGTTGGTCGTGTCGCCGCTGCAGATCCAGGTCAAGGCCAGCGTGCTCATGGACACCTTCGTGGCAAGCTCTTTTGCCGGTGGACGACGTCGTCGACGGAGACACGGTCCAGGTGGTGCCCGAGCGTCTCCCGATCTACACGAATCACCAGGACGACAGCGCTGTCGCCGACGCCATCACTGAGGAGGAAGTTCAGCACCGCCTCACATTCCTGCAGCCCAGTAAGGCAGGGGGATGTGATGAAATGGAAAACGCACAGCTCCAGAAGCTGCCGCCGGAAACAGTGCGCGTCGTCACGGGGATATTCAACTCTGTCCTTCGCACTGTCGTCCATCCCTCAGCGTGGAAACACGCCGAGTTAGTCGCCATCCCGAAGGCCGGAAAGGATCCCAGGGTGGCGCAAAACTAACGCCCGATGAACCTTCTGCCTTCCCTCTCTAAAATCTTCGAGATACGTCAAACAGCTGCAGCGTCACGCCAGTGAAGAGCGCCTGCTTCCTGACGAGCAATTTGGTTCCGACGCGGTCACTCGTCCAAACATCAACTTTCGCGAGTGGAGGGGCAGGCGATGTGGGCTCTGCCTCTAAAGCTTTCTGCAGCGTGATGACCTCCCGTACAAGCTGCTGATACTGGGGCTACCCGTGTCGCAGACCCACCTGCTCCAATCGTACCTGAGTGGGCGCATATTCCATGTGCGAGCTGATGGAGGCGTGTCAACAGCGCACCACATTCGAGCGGAAGTACCACCGGGGTCCGTGCTCGCCCCCCTACTGGGTATCCGCCTGCGCATAAACACCACCGCTTGGCTTTTCGCAGCATTGAATTTGAGCCACCATTTGGTGGCAGGTGGGCTGCACGCGGCTTTACATCAGCGCGTGTAGATCGCAGTATCGTCGTCATAGAGCGCAAGGTGAACCGTCGGCGTCGTCATCTGAACGTCGGCGGCGTAGAGAGAACACAGCAGGGGGCCAAGCACGGACCCCTGTGGTACTGCTGCTCGAATGTGGCTCGCTGTTGACGCGCCTCCACATGGTCACACAAGGAATGGGGTACAGTGGTGAAACGTCTTCTCATAAGTCACAGATTTCTGTAGTCACTGTTGAGGTGGTGTAAATAGCGACGCCAGTGGACGGTGGATGACTGGAAACAAGTGACTTGCAGTGATGAATCACCCTGTGCCCATCCGATGGAAACGTTCGGGTTCCGCGAAAACCTGGAGAACGTTACATGTCTTCATGTGTAGTGGCAAGAATGGAGAACAGAGGAGGTGATGTTGGGTATTTTTCGTTGTTGGATGTTGTCGTCCTATTGGTCTAAGAAAATGCTAAATGCAGAAAGATATAAACACATTTTACATAAATGTTAACTGTGTACTACAGACGAACAGTTCGGAGACGATAAATGTTTGTTTCAGCACGATAATGCACCACACCACCATCTGTCAGGCAATGGCCTGTGGACATCAACATTTCTTAAGTGGACTTTCCCACGCAGAGTCCTGACCTAAAGCCAGTAGAACACCTCTGGAATTCGTTAGAGAGTTGACTTTGCTTCTGACATCGGCGTTCGACCTCACTGTCTGATTAGGCCATCGGTTAAGAATGAGCTGCAATTCCTACACAAACATTCACTCTGAAAGTGTCTCCAACAGAGCTCAAGCCATCACAAAGCGGAAGGCTGGACAGACTCCATAGTAACAGGTGTCCGGATACTTTTGATCATATGGTTTAACTCTTGTGGCGGTTTGTGAGACGTAATGTGTGTTTCAGTAAAACAGAATAACGCCGACTATTCGAAAATGCTGAACATTCGAAAATGCAGTTATGATTTATTATTTCCATTACTTAGGATTGAGCAGTATTCTTAAATAATGTTAACATTTTCAACTCAAAATTGTCAGCAGTTAATTTTGTACGACAATAGAAAAGGCAGTGCAATGCGAGATCGGTGACCCGTAACAGCGCAGGATGTGTAGCGATGTGCTGTGCAGTACTACTGTGTACCGACAGGGCGCCCTTTCTGCGGGTGCGCGGTGTTGTTGGAGTTGTGCCACCGAGGAGAGAAGACGCACAGCTCAAGTGCGAGCGCTCTTTCGAAAAAAGAGAACTGGGTTGCGTTAAGTTGCGTTAAGTTGCGTTAAGTTGCGTTAAGTTGCGTTAAGTTGCGTTAAGTTGCGTTAAGTTGCGTTAAGTTGCGTTAAGTTGCGTTAAGTTGCGTTAAGTTGCGTTAAGTTGCGTTAAGTTGCGCACCTGCTTAGCTGTGTGGTAACGTGCTTGCCTCCCACGCAGCGGGCCCAGGTTCGATTCCCGGCCGGGTTGAAGATTTTCTCCACTGGTTGACTGGGTGTTGTGTCATCCTCATCATCGGCACGCAAGTCGCGCAACATGGCGCCAACTGAAATAAGACCTGCACTTGGTGGCCGAACCTGTATGGGGCCACCAGCCCAACTATGCCATACGATCATTTCATTTTTTGCATTAGTTAACGCTCAGAACCTTCCAGTCGTCATAATAGTTGGCATAGCACACTGGGTTTAGAACAGTGCCACGTAGACAACGGATTTATACTGAACCAAATTATAGAAGGCTGGTTCCCCCTATTCTGCCTGAGCTACACTGTGACAACAACTGCTGCGCAAACACTGTTTCCACACACACGTACAGCATCATTATTCTACTATGCAAACATTTGGGGCTACACTCGTCTGGTATGAGACGTCCCAGGGAGGGGAAGGGGGGAGGAGGTGCTCACTGGGGGCTGAGCCGCACAATAACCCTGGGTTTGGCGTGGGGCGGTGGTGGCGTGGGTGGACTGCTGTGGTCTGTTGTAAGGTTGTGAACCACTGAGCGCTACGGCGGGATGAAGCCTCTCCATCGTTTCTAGGTCCCCAGTTCAATATATACACTCCTGGAAATTGACATAAGAACACCGTGAATTCATTGTCCCAGGAAGGGGAAACTTTATTGACACATTTCTGGGGTCAGATCCATCACATGATCACACTGACAGAACCACAGGCACATAGACACAGGCAACAGAGCATGCACAATGTCGGCACTAGTACAGTGTATATCCACCTTTCGCAGCAATGCAGGCTGCTATTCTCCCATGGAGACGATCGTACAGATGCTGGATGTAGTCCTGTGGAACGGCTTGCCATGCCATTTCCACCTGGCGCCTCAGTTGGACCAGCGTTCGTGCTGGACGTGCAGACCGCGTGAGACGACGCTTCATCCAGTCCCAAACATGCTCAATGGGGGACAGATCCGGAGATCTTGCTGGCCAGGGTAGTTGACTTACACCTTCTAGACCACGTGGGGTGGCACGGGATACATGCGGACGTGCATTGTCCTGTTGGAACAGCAAGTTCCCTTGCCGGTCTAGGAATGGTAGAACGATGGGTTCGATGACGGTTTGGATGTACCGTGCACTATTCAGTGTCCCCTCGACGATCACCAGTGGTGTACGGCCAGTGTAGGAGATCGCTCCCCACACCGTGATGCCGGGTGTTGGCCCTGTGTGCCTCGGTCGTATGCAGTCCTGATTGTGGCGCTCACCTGCACGGCGCCAAACACGCATACGACCATCATTGGCACCAAGGCAGAAGCGACTCTCATCGCTGAAGACGACACGTCTCCATTCGTCCCTCCATTCACGCCTGTCGCGACACCACTGGAGGCGGGCTGCACGATGTTGGGGCGTGAGCGGAAGACGGCCTAACGGTGTGCGGGACCGTAGCCCAGCTTCATGGAGACGGTTGCGAATGGTCCTCGCCGATACCCCAGGAGCAACAGTGTCCCTAATTTGCTGGGAAGTGGCGGTGCGGTCCCCTACGGCACTGCATAGGATCCTACGGTCTTGGCGTGCATCCGTGTGTCGCTGCGGTCCGGTCCCAGATCGACGGACACGTGCACCTTCCGCCGACCACTGGCGACAACATCGATGTACGGTGGAGACCGCACGCCCCACGTGTTGAGCAATTCGGCGGTACGTCCACTCGGCCTCCCGCATGCCCACTATACGCCCTCGCTCAAAGTCCGTCAACTGCACATATGGTTCACGTCCACGCTGTCGCGGCATGCTACCAGTGTTAAAGACGGCGATGGAGCTCCGTATGCCACGGCAAACTGGCTGACACTGACGGCGGCGGTGTACAAATGCTGCGCAGCTAGCGCCATTCGACGGCCAACACCGCGGTTCCTGGTGTGTCCGCTGTGCCGTGCGTGTGATCATTGCTTGTACAGCCCTCTCGCAGTGTCCGGAGCAAGTATGGTGGGTCTGACACACCGGTGTCAATGTGTTCTTTTTTCCATTTCCAGGAGTGTACATATATACAAATTATAGAAAATGGAGAGAGAGAGAGAGCCCAAATCTAGCCCGCACTAAGAAAGATGAAAACGGGTCATCAGTTCTGTCAAACTTTCAAACGAATACCACGACGTTGTATTCTTGTTGCTGTCTAAAGCAAAGGAGTACTCTTGTCTGGCGTGAGGTCAGTCGCTTGACGGCGCGTTTCGGTGCGGGCCCGCCCGTTGCCGGCGCGCCGTAAGGCACGGAAGCTCGCACTGTAGCGTATCGCTTTACGTCGAGCGTGCCGCGGCAGTCCTCACTTGGGGAAGTGATGCGTCTCTTACAGCCTCTCTTTCCCAAGTGGCTCTTTCCGCCTTCCCGTGGTGCCAGACGTCAAGCTTGGCATTCTGCCTTGCGTCAAAAGGGAGAGCTGCGACCCATCCCGATGCGAAAGCGAAGGGTGCGTGGCACAGGGGGAGCTGTGTCAAGGGACCGAACATCAGTCCCTCTCTGTTCGCAGGGCACAGACCATCAGGTGTTCTGCATGCCGGAGACCTCGTTCGTCGGCGCGGGATCGCGGCGCGACTCGGCAAGGGTGCTTCGCCGCGCCCCTGGGTAACCGTGGCGTGTTCTGCCAAACCCAGGAGGTGGTGACATCGCCTGGGCCAGGTTAGATGGGTCCAGACCGCTGAACGACTGGGCGACCGACCCACCACCTGAGTAGGAGTGGGTCCTTGGCTGACAGGTGGAAGCTCGGGCTAGTAGGCGGCCAAGGACGAGAGGTGCATCCGCCTCTCCGGAGTGCGGGGTGCACTTGCCGAGGAGCGTCGGGTGGAATCGACGATGACGGAGCCACCGACGGGCACCAATTGCGCTGGCAACGGCGCGCCGAACCCTGCAGCTCGGAGAGTGCCCTTGGCCTTGGGGCGAGGCTGGTGGGCGAGCTGCAATAGTCCCCCCCCATGCCAGAGGAGCCGGTCCGGGGAAAGAGACGGGCTCCCAATCCTTTTTAGCTTGTCGACAATATGGCTGAGACAGAGACAAGCGATTCATGTGCGCCTTCGAGGGCTTCTTTGCTTACTGTTCCCTCCCCATCAGGGGGCGCGGGGCAGACTGAGGAAAGCATTAGTGAGAGGCATGCCAGGATTACACAATACCTGGAAGCCAATGTGAAAAACGGAAAGATAAGCCAGGCTGCGATCTTGACGTTAAAAAATGAACTCGCCTCCTGGGCTATTGCTCATGCGAAGCTCGAGGGGCGGGTTGAAGAACTACAGAAAGAGAATGAAAGGCTGCGCAAGCAGCCAACAAAATCGTGGGCTAATGTAGTCGCTCAAACGGCACCTAAGAGCCAGACTACAAGAGACACCATTGTAAAAGTGTCACAAAGACCGGACACTGCTGTCTTTCTGAGACCATTGCCCGGTCAAGACACTAAAAAAGTTCAAGAAATATTCACAACTATGATTAATCCTGTAAAGGATAAAATTAAAGTTAACAAGGTAAAAGCTACAAAGAACGTAGTAATAGTCGATGTAGCAACAGAGGATGACCGGAACAAAATACTTAATAATCAAAAACTGTGTAAAGCCGTAAGATGTGAACCCCCAAAAAAGAGAAACCCGCTTGTAATTATGTATGACATACCAGTTACATTTGATAATAATAATGAACTCCAGCGGTTGAACCGAGCAGAATATATCCCAATCTCGAACATTCCCTACAATTATCCCGCCTGGAGGAGCTGGCTGTCCTGACCACCGCACTACGACATCTAGTGCGGGTGGGACATAGATACGGGCGCAAGGTCACCTTCTCGGCCATGGAGGCTGTAGACAGGGTACAACTAAAGACAATGAATCTCCCCACTGACTTCGGCGCCCTGCGTGACCTAGTTAAAAAGGTGTTTGACAGAAGAAACGAAACCTTTAATTTAGAGGAAATATATAATCAGTCTGTTCTATCTAATGGGAGAATAGCTTACGACTGGACGAAAACCTTCCCTGAATCATATGTGCACACATATTTCCCATAGCTACAGAAATACAGATAGGACAGCTAAACGCACACAATAGTGGGCTGGTCATGCAGGAACTTCGGAGAGTGGTGGAGGAGAAGAGCCTTGATGTGCTCTGTTTGCAGAAGCCATACTCTCTTGCGGGGAATATAGCCTTCGCTGCCATGAGTTGGCAAGTAGTAAGCTTCGGAGACGACCCGAAAGCCACCATCATTATAATCAACAAGGCACTGCGGGCAACAGTGCTTTCACACCTTTCGGACGACCACTGCGGTGTCATTGAACTTCAGTCACCAATTGGCGTCATATTTAATAAATATGTACTTTCAGTACGGTACAGACATTGACGTGTACCTTGACCAACTTACGCAGGTAGCAACGGTGCTGAGGGGCAGAAAGGTAGTTGTGGTGGCGGACGTGAACGCCAAATCCCCCCTGTGGCACAGTGGCACTCGAGATGAAAGAGGAAGCAAGCTGGAAGAGACCATTATGTCTCTGCAACTCCTCATTGCCAACAGACCTGGAAACCCCCCAACCTACACAGGAGGGGGAGGAAATGGAACCAACATTGATATCACGATGATGACAGCCAACATCGCTGCCAATATACAAAACTGGACTGTTACTGATGGAGACACTACCAGTGATCACAACCTGATCACATTCAAAATCACAGATCGGGAGTGCCACTGGGACATAGGGTGGGAAGTACAACTAAACTATAATAAGACCAATTGGGAGCGCCTTGCAAGAGAGTTTGACCCTCCGACATGGCCGGAAGACGACGATGACATTAACAAACACGCCGAAGATCTGGTGGGCGCTCTTACCAGGGCGGTAAAGGCTGCCGTACCAACCAGGAGGAGAGCCGTTGCGGCTTCTCCATCACCATGGTCTGCGGAACTAGGGCAGATGCGTCAGTCTGTCAGGAGGGCGAGGAGGTACTACCAGCGAAGTGTCGTCTGGGAAGAAAAACAAAGATGGCTGCAAACATACAGGGATGCCAAAGTGCAGTTTCAGAAAGAACTGCGAACAGTCAGACTGGAAAGCTGGGAAAAATATGTGCACAGCCAATTGGCTATGGATCCCTGGGGCACTCCTTACAAAATAGTAAGGGAAAAAATCAGGTCGCCAATGGTGTTCTCCACAATCAGGGATGGAAACCGGATGACTGGGTCTTGGCAGGAAACTGCTGAGGTCCTTCTCCACCAACTCCTCCCTGACGATAAAGAGGAAGAGGACACAGAAGAACAACGCCTAATTAGGCAAGCTTTGCAGGCAGACTACGAGAACAACATCATGGTGTACCCTTTCTCTGAAGAGGAAGTTGCAGCCCACATAAAATCACTAAAGAAAGGAAAGGCCCCAGGACCAGACGGCATCATCGCGGAGGTGGTACAATACCTCGCTCCTCAACTAGTGACACCTTTAGCAAGAATTTACAACGAGGCCCTGCGCCTCAGAACATTCCCCAAAATTTGGAAACAGGCCAACGTTGTAATTATCAAAAAGGGGCAAGATAAAGACCCTAAAGAAGCAAAATCTTATAGACCCATCTGTCTGTTGGACCTGTTGGGCAAATTGCTGGAGAGATTACTGGCTGATAGACTGACAGCACACCGAGTGCTGTGCGGGATGAGTGACAGACAATTCGGTTTTCGGCAGGGGCGATCTGCGTGTGACGCAATTGCCCTCGCATCCGAGATCTGTGGGTCGTCTCCACACAAGTACATAGTTGGCATCATGGTGGATATCAGTGGCGCCTTTGACAACCTGTGGTGGCCTTCGCTCTTCTCCTGCCTGCGGGAGAAGGAGTGTCCAGGGCCGCTATATGGCTGTCTTAGGAGCTATTGTATGGAAAGAGAGGTTTGGCTATCGTCCCCTAGCGAGCGAATAGGCAAGAAGATCACGAAGGGGTGTCCACAGGGCTCTGTCCTGGGGCCACTCTTTTGGGACATAAATATGGAGCCTCTCCTGGAGAGCTTGGAAAACAGTGTGGACGTGCTAGAGGCGATAGCTTACGCAGACGTCCTCCTTCTGCTGGTTGGCGGCCGAAGTCGCGAAGACCTCGAACCCAAAATCAATAGGACATTATCAATTCTCACACAGTGGTGCCAAAACACGAAAATGACCATTGCGCCTAACAAGTCTACATACCTATTACTGAAAGGCCAATTGGCCAGAAATCCAACAGTAAGAATCGAGGGCTCACCAGTGATTCGGCGTCGTGAGGCCCGATATTTAGGGGTAATAATAGATGAAAGGTGGAATTTTGCCAAGCATATAGAAACAGCTACACAGAAATCATTAGAAGCTCTAAATAACTTAATTACAATAGGACACAATAGATTTCATCTTCCACCAGAACTTATTAAGCTATATCACAACACTATTCTTGTTTCTATCATGGGTTACGGATCCGGAGTGTGGGCGCACAGGCTCACGAGGGTCGTGCCTGCTATGTCTGTGAGGAGAGTGCAACGGAACATGCTTCTGCGCTCCATTGGAGCATACAGAACATTTCCAGGAGGGGCACTACTAACACTTCTGGGGGTGTGTCCCCTAGACATCAAAATCCGGGAACAGGCAGCCTGGTACTGGGTGAAAAGGGGAGATGTAGAAAAGACTGAAAGTATCCTGGGAGTGCGGGTGGGGGACAAGTTTGCAATCAAGAGGAGAGGAGAAGAGTTATGGCAGGAACTTTGGGATGCTGACACAACAGGCCGAAGGACTTACCAGCTGCTCCCAAACATCAAAGAACGTCTCCAACTCTCGCATTTCCAGCCAAGTAAGGGACTGTTGCACTTCCTCACAGGACATGGACCGTATCCAGCATATCTTTGCCGATTCGGGAAAAGGGCTACCCCCTCGTGTGACTGCGGAGCTGAATGGGGTACTCCGGACCACGTGATCTACGAGTGCCCCATCTTCGATGATGTGGCCGGTGACCTGAGAAATCAGTTGCCTCACATCAACACATATCAATTAATTAGAGACCCCACTACATTCAACATAGTAAACCGCCTTGCCAGCGAGGTATCAGCAAAGGTCTTGCGAGAATACCTAAGGGAAAACACATGAACCACCGGACATGACATTACTGAAGGCGACCCATCCCATTCCGCCGGGGCGTGGACTGGCCAATCGCCGTGACGGTAGGAATCCGCCACGCTCTGGAACAGGGGGAGGGTGCGCCAATACCCGAAATTGACAAATGCGCACCGATTGTGACTTAGTAATAGTTTAACCTTAAGTAGATAGTAGATAGGAAACTTTAACAGAACCTGCAGCGATCCTTCAAAGGCCAGCCCAGTGCCAGGGGCATGCTCACTGGGATTAGCTCAGTGTGCACGGCCACACAGTAGGTTTATACAAAACATCTGGCACGCCTGTAACGCTGCAGGAAGTAGATTAGTCAGCAAAGTGTAGAATTAGATCTTACCCAATAAGAAACTAACTCCTCATTTCCTGTAGCAAGTAAGTTCATTAACATTAGAATAGAAGTAGAAGTAAAAATGCTGCCAAAATTCAAAGAATTGTAATGTAGATTTAGGACCCACTAATGTATTAGGTGGTGGGTTAAAATGTAAGAAATAATTCAATTGAATAAAGATTTTTTTTAAAAAAAAAGAAAAAAAGGAGTACTCTTTCCGTGTCATTCTTGAACTTTTATACATATGAAAGTTCCTTGCAGGTGAAAACTGTGTCGGATGGTGGCTGGATGATACGCCCGCTAAACCTGCTGGGCAGAACAGGTAATCAGGATTGTGGAAAGTTCCAAATAAGGGTGGGGTCAGTTTCACCTTAAAATTTTAATTTATTGTAATTTAATAACACCTTTAAACCAAAAAGGCACATAGCCGAACCTTTAGAACTACGAGTTTCAAAAGGCAATTATTTCACGGCTGAAGGCCTCCAAACAAGAAATCTTACAGCAACAAGATAAATCTCAAGTGGTAAAAACATGCAGTTAAAATTGCAAATAAAATAATTAACATATAGAACAATAACGGAAAAGGCACTCAGAAGCCTCCGGGAGGTCGTGGGGAGGGAGGTCGGTCTGCCCTCGTTCACTTAGGTGGGGCAGGTGGTGAGTCCAACTATACTCGATCCGTCGGAAACCAATCACAGGGGACAGGCACGGACTGACCGACAAAACGACTTCCTTGCCACCAATCGGTACGTCAGAACTCAAAGGTTACGAACGTGATTATCCACAATGAAATATGTATTAGCTGTCAAAAGTACACACCATGTTGGACAGCGACAACAGGTGAGGAAAGGACGCTGCCTGAAGTTACGTTAGTGGCCAGGGCAAGTAACTGGAACACTAACCGCCACAAGGCAGAAAATTCCGCTACACTTGAATTTGAAATGCAGTAATATCTTCACCCATAAGGAACACAGCCTGAATCTGAGTCAGTGGCCAGGGCAGGTAACCAAAACACTGAGGCCACAAGGCAGAAAATTCCACAGGTGCACTTGAATTGTAATCAACCAATATAGTTAACTGCACCACATGGCGGCTAAATTTCATCAATAGAAATACTCGGTGTTGCTCACAGGAAAACCTCCCCAACAGCGAACAACCGAAACGAACCACACAACATGAATGGACGTGGCTTGGGTAGTTGAAACTACTACTCAACTTTGGCGTCCTGGGTCGGTGAACCACGAAGCTCGTAGCGATAGGACAGCTCCACACACCTTCCAACACTGCACAGGAACCGCCAGCGGACCCCGCCGACTGCACCGCACGCAGATGTCCTCCCTGGTCTGCACCAACCGACCGACTCCTGCTGGTCGGTTCGCGACTGCTGCTCCGTCGCGACTGCACTGCTGGTCCGTCTCCCACTCACTTCCAGACACACGACGTCAGAAATAGTGGCTCGGACCCAACCGTGCAGAGGAAATACGCCCACTGGCTAAACGACATCCCTGCACCAGGAAAGAAACGAGCCAAGTTCCACAAGATGGTAATTGAAGTGGCCCAGAAGCGCTCAGAAAACCAGTTACACGTCGCCCGATGAGACGACCGACCTCTCCTTTAAAATAACTTGTCAAAGGAAAACACGCCACTGCACACACAACATAACACTGCACAAAGACCTGAGCTATACCCAACTAAGCACGCTCGAAAACAAATCAGGAGTCAATGCACACACACACAGCCGACTCATGAACGATCGGCGAGCCAAAACGCGTCGTCTGGGAGGACGACCGACTGACGATTCACCAAGACTGTGGCCTGGCTCAAGTGATACGTGGCGGCAATGGTCGGGCGAGCCATGTCAACGCAGATCTCACAGCTCCAACCCGACAGCACTAGTGCCGCACTGCAACTACCCGACTGGCTGGTCCGGACTGCGCTCTAGACACGTTCCAACTGACTGGCAGCCCGAACTTGCGACCCGAACTCACAACAAACAACGACTGGGAAGTAATAGCAGTCGAGCAAAGATACTACGAGAGGGGATATATCGATACGCTCTGCTAGCGCCGCTCACGGTCAGGCAAAGCAGCAACTCAGTGACAGTAGTAATTTAAATTAAAGTAGTGAGGTGAAGTACGTTAAAAACAGGCTGTACAATACATGATGGCGGGAACACGAGCCACGCTCGGCTGACTGGATCACGGGACCTCTGTCCTTAGTGGCAGACGCTCTACGGACTTTCTTTCCTTTTCCTTTCCCTTTCTTTTTAGGGCCTCCCTCCACACCTTCAGTCCTTCCTTACGTAGGCCACAAATGCCTTCACTGTCCTGGCTTTGTCGCCATTTGAAATATGAAATGAGTGTCTCCTTTTCCAGAACAAAAATGTTGTCATTACTTTCTTCCTATTAGTGACCATGTTGAGTTGAAATGGAAATCTTACATAAATTGCTTATAATTGTTGTGTAACGGAACTAGAAATGTTACAATAAAAAATTAAATTAAATCCCTTCTTCGTCTAAAATTAGTCACTTACTGGAGCTTTATCCATTTCCGCAGATCTGTAAGTCAGGAGTGACCCTAGCTGCGTCAACGATTCCACACCGCTGGCAGTGCGGATGATTTCTTAATTTCATTCTACAGTGTCGCGAAGCTATTTGAATAAGGTCTTTTACGAACATGTATGTCGGTGATAGCATCTATGAGCTGACATATTTATCAGCAAATTTTTACCATACCGTCTTCTAATCTACAAGTGCTGGGCATTAGCGACAGATCTTCTGGTTTAACTCTTTGTGTTTCCTTTGACTTGCCGGGACACGTGGAGTTTTCTTGAGATCGGTTTCGATTATTTTCTTCGTTGTGTAATACCTGTCATTGAAAATCGCTAATACTTTGTGGTGTGTAAAAATAAATAAATAAATAAACTCCTCCCGAACAGGCCCAACGGTACCGACGGGCCGCCGTGTCCTCCTCAGCCCACAGGCGTCACTGGATGCGGATTTGAAGGGCCATGTGGTCAGCACCCCGGTCTCCCGGCCGTATGTCAGTTTCCGAGACAGGAGCCGCTACTTCTCAGTCAAGTAGCTCCTCAGTTTGCCTCACAAGGGCTGAGTGCACCCCACTTGCCAATAGCGCTCGGCAGACGGGATGGTCACCCATCCAAGAAGCTAGCCAGACAGCACTTAACTTCTGTGATCTGACGGGAACCGGTGTTACCACTGTGGCAAGGCCGTTGGCTGTGGTTTGTAAAGCACGAGTTATAGTTACTGCTGGCATCCGGCTGTAAATTATATTTTGTGCCGTAGTGTTCCATGTAGTATTTAGTAACTCCGATCTTTTTGCAGATAATTAGTGTGTAGCAATTACGATTTTCCACTACATCTACATCTACATACATACTCCGCAATCCACCGTACGGTGCGTGGCGGAGGGTACCTCGTACCACAACTAGCATCTTCTCTCCCTGTTCCCCTCCCAAACAGAACGAGGGAAAAAAGACTGCCTATATGCCTCTGTACGAGCCCTAATCTCTTATCTTTGTGGTCCTTCCGTGAAATATAAGTTGGCGGCAGTAAAATTGTACTGCAGTAAGCCTCAAATGCTGGTTCTCTAAATTTCCTCAGTAGCGATTCACTCCCACCCGAGTTCCTGAAGCATTTCCGTAACACTCGCGTGATGATCGAACCTACCAGTAACAAATCTAGCAGCTCGCCTCTGAATTGCTTCTATGTCCTCCCTCAATCCGACCTGATAGGGATCCCAAACGCTCGAGCAGTACTCAAGAATAGGTCGTATTAGTGTTTTATAAGCGGTCTCCTTTACAGATGAACTACATCTTCCCAAAATTCTCCCAATGAACCGAAGGCGACCATCCGTCTTCCCCGCAACTACCATTACATGCTTGTCCCACTTCATATCGCTCTGCAATGTTACGGCCAAATATTTAATCGACATGACTGTGTCAAGCGCTACACTACTAATGGAGTATTCAGACATTACGGGATTATTTTTTCTATTCATCTATATTAATTTACATTTATCTATATTTAGAGTTAGCTGCCATTCTTTACACCAGTCACAAACCCTGTCCAAGTCATCTTCTATCCTCCTACAGTCACTCAACGACGACACCTTCCCGTACACCACAGCATCATCAGCAAACAGCCGCACATTGCTATCCACCCTATCCAAAAGATCATTTATGTAGATAGAAAACAACAGCGGACCTACCATACTTCCCTGGGGCACTCCAGATGATACCCACACCTCCGATGAACACACACCATCGAGGACAACGTACTGGGTTCTATTACTTAAGAAGTCTTCGAACCACTCAAGTATTTGGGAACCAATCCCATATGCTCGCAACTTAGTTAGGAGTCTGCAGTGGGGCACCGAGTCAAACGCTTTCCGGAAGTCAAGGAATATGGCTTCCGTCTGATACCCTTCATCCATGGTTCGCAAGATGTCACGTGAAAAAAGGGGCGAGTTGCGTTTCGCAGGAGCGATGCTTTCTAAAGCCGTGCTGATGCATGGACAGCAACTTCTCTGTCTCAAGGAAATTCATTATATTCGAACTGAGAATATGTTCGAGAATCCTGCAACAAGCCGATGTTAAGGAAATTGGTCTGTAATTTTGAGGATCCGCCCTTCTGCACTTCTTATATACAGGCGTTACATGCGCTTTTTTTCCAGTCGCTCGGGACTTTACGTTGGGCAAGAGATTTGCGATAAATGCAACTCTCTGTAAAACCGAATTGGAATCCCATCAGGACCTGGCGTTTTATTTATTTTCAACCCATTCAGCTGCTTCACAACCCCAGGGATGTCTATCACTATGTCCTCCATACGGGAATCTGTACGAGACTCAAACGGCGGTATGTTTGTACGATCATCCTGCGTGAAAGATTTCTCAAATGGTAAATTTAAAATTTCAGCTTTCGTTTTGCTGTCTTCCGTTGCCAGGCCCGACTGATCAGTGAGTAACTGGATGGAAGCCTTCGACCCGCTTACCGATTTTACGTAAGACCAGAATTTCCTTGGGCTTTCAGCAAGATCTTTTGCTAAGGTATGACGGTGGTAGTGGTTGTATGCTTCGCGGATCGCTCTTTTTACAGCAGCACGAATCTCTACTAACTTTTGCCTGTCATTCTCCCAATCTTTCTTGTACCGCGAGTGCAACTGTCTTTGCTTCCTGACATTCGCCGAATTGCGCTGTTAAACCACGGTGGGTCTTTTCCGCCCGTAACTCACTTTTTCGGCGCATATTTGTCCAATGCGTGATTTACAATGTGTTTAAAATTTGCCCATAATTCTCCCACGTCCATCGTACCGGAAGTAAATTAAGTCCATTCATTTACTAGCCTTCTTGGCCGACTTTTTAACTTTCGTAACCATAGTCGTAACGACAACACCATGATCACTAATTCCTGACACCGTCGATGGGGTCTGGTCTGTTCGTGGCTACGAGATCTAACGTATTTCCATTATGCGTTGGCTGTCGATTTAGCTGCTCAAGACAGTTTTCGGATAATGTGTTCAAAAGTAATTCACACGACGGCTAGTCTGTACCACCAGTAATGAATCCATAGACATCCCAGTCTATACTAGGTAGGTTGAAATCGCCTCCGACTAATACAGCATGATCCGGGTATTTCTGCGAACAGAGTGTAGACTCCCTTTGAATGATTCTAGAACTGTCACGGTGGAACCTGGTGGCCGGTAATGACACCCAACAATTAACTTTATTTCTCCTAGCCCTGTTAAACGTGTCCAGATAACTTCACAATCACTCTCTACTTCTACCTCAGTAGACAATATTTTTGTCAACTGCAATATAGACACCACCTCCTGTGTGTCTAATCTATCTTTTCCAACCCTCACTAAATAATTCAGAACTCCCTATCTCAGGGTTCAGCCACGTCTCAGTCCCGAGAATAATTTGCGCGCCACACACTTCCTGGAGGGCAGTAAATTCAGGAACTTCATTCCGAACACTCTGAAAATTTACTGCTAATATCTTGATACAAAGGTTACACATTTTCTTTCGCAATCAGTTAAACTTTGGTCGCCTCCATTATGTCGTTTCCTCAGCTGATCTCTGGCTGCACGAAACCAGATTCCTTTCCAAATGAAAGAACCTACATACTTTTTATTTCTGCGATGTATTTTGTAGCGTTGGGTATCGTTTGAGCAACATACCACATTTGGACAGGTGACTTACGTTTACGCCTTCAATCCTTTGAATCATGTTTTAGACACCTCAGCCGACCCCTAGCTACAGAAAACAAGATACCTCTCCAAATGAAAGAACCTATATACTTTTTGTAGCGTTGGGTATCATTGGAGCAAGATACCGCATTTGGACAGGTCAGTTACGTTTACGCCTTCAATCCTTTGAATCATGTTTTACACACGCACACACACACACACACACACGCAAACACACACACACGCAAACACGCAAACACGCAAACACGCAAACACGCAAACACGCAAACACGCAAACACGCAAACACGCAAACACGCAAACACGCAAACACGCAAACACGCAAACACGCAAACACGCAAACACGCAAACACGCAAACACGCAAACACGCAAACACGCAAACACGCAAACACGCAAACACGCAAACACGCAAACACGCAAACACGCAAACACGCAAACACGCAAACACGCAAACACGCAAACACGCAAACACGCAAACACGCAAACACGCAAACACGCAAACACGCAAACACGCAAACACGCAAACACGCAAACACGCAAACACGCAAACACGCAAACACGCAAACACGCAAACACGCAAACACGCAAACACGCAAACACGCAAACACGCAAACACGCAAACACGCAAACACGCAAACACGCAAACACGCAAACACGCAAACACGCAAACACGCAAACACGCAAACACGCAAACACGCAAACACGCAAACACGCAAACACGCAAACACGCAAACACGCAAACACGCAAACACGCAAACACGCAAACACGCAAACACGCAAACACGCAAACACGCAAACACGCAAACACGCAAACACGCAAACACGCAAACACGCAAACACGCAAACACGCAAACACGCAAACACGCAAACACGCAAACACGCAAACACGCAAACACGCAAACACGCAAACACGCAAACACGCAAACACGCAAACACGCAAACACGCAAACACGCAAACACGCAAACACGCAAACACGCAAACACGCAAACACGCAAACACGCAAACACGCAAACACGCAAACACGCAAACACGCAAACACGCAAACACGCAAACACACAAACACGCAAACACACACACACACGGAAAGATTTTTGCGGTCACACACTGAGGCTCAGGCGGCCGGTGGATGAATGTGTGACGCTGCAGTGAAACTTCAGCGCGCAGCTGGCAAAGATAGTAAACAGGGGACATGTCGTTACAGGGCATAAAGTCTTCGCCAGTTTCACTGCGCATACTCATTTGGCCAGTAACTGTACCTCACAGGCAGGCGCGTGAATCATTTACGCAGAGGTCAACATTTTTTAGGACGTGCAGTTGGGCTCAAAGAAGCCAGTTGCGTTGATTGGCGAATCGCTCGACGTTTGAGTACGACCGATGCCACTATTCCACGATGTTGGCAGGAATGGGTGAACTTTGGCCGAACACAGCGTCAAGAAGAAAGCGGTCTACCTAGAGAGACGACAGAACGTGAGGGCCGAGCAATCGTCATAGCCCATGATCCATGGCTATTGTCGATGCGGCGTGCAACTCGTGCTTTAGTGACCACAAGCACGATTAAAAGGCAGCTCACAGAAAGAGCGCTGAGCTCACGACGTCCTTGAGCCGTCGACCATTGACCTCTCTACACCAACAGGCCTGTTTGCAGTGGTGTCGAGCACATTCGGCCTGGAATCTCATTGACTGGAACAGAAATGCCTTCAGTGATGGTTACCGCTTCGAACTGAGCCCCGATGACCAGCGCGTGTGGAGAGTCCCCAGACGGTGATGGGATGTCAGCTTGACTCTCGTCCGCACATATGGCCCAACAACCAGGAGTGCTGGGCTGTTATTTCATTCCATAGCAGGTCCCTAGGCTTACACACTACTTAAACTAACTTACGCTAAGGACAACACACGCACATCCATGCCCGAGAGAGGACTCGACTCTCCGACTGGGGAGCCGCGCGAACCGTGACAAGGCACCTAAGACCACGCGGCTATCCCGCGCGGCCATGGGGTATAAATGTCTATGGAGTGAGCATAGCCTTATGCGAATGTTCTCAACATCACACCGGGCTATTCACGTGGTAATGGGACGTCGCTGCTTGTCTGCAATTTGTGGTAACAGCGAAACTTTAATATTACACGTATTACCTGTTTTTACATACGTTTCTACACATTTTAGTAGCATATTGCTGTTGCTGCGGACGTAAAGAGAAGTACGTGAAAGAAGAACCAGTTACTTTTCATAGGTATGTACAACAAATCTGTAATAGTGAATATCATACTGCTGTGAGGCGCTTTGTATGTTTAAAAATATCGAGACGCAGTATTATAATGTCTCGTATTGTAGAGGAAATTTCTGCGATTTTTTTGCCCATTTTTTTACGAAGTTAATGCCAGATAAATTTGCAAGTGCGTTTAAGCTGCCAGTCAGTGTTTACGTATTCTTGCTATGTTCATCTGCAGATAAAATTTATATAAGACACTGTGATTCGCTACGGTCGCAGGTTCGAATCCCGCCTCGGGCATGGATGTGTGTTAGTTTGGTTTAATTAGTTCTAAGTTGTAGGGGACTGATGACCTCAGATGTTAAGTCCCATAGTGCTCAAAGCCATTTGAACAATTTGAACACTGTGATTAATTTCCTCCAGTTTATTCAGGTCCTCAAACGCTTGCGTGTATCTAAGTACTTCTGTATGAGACAGTTTCCTACATTATATATTTTTTGTATTCTAGTTTCCCGAAAAATTAACATAGATTTGACAACATGAATAAGTGCAATAGAAAACCTAAAATGGTATTGTTGGCTGTCACTTCTTTTCCCGCACCCGAAAAAAACTTAAGTGGAACTGAGCTATGATACTGCGGCGAAAAAGCACAATAACCTTGCTGTTCACAGCTTTAAAACTATTCCAGTTCCAGGTATAACATTGTTAAGACGCCTATAAAACGCATATACAAAGTTTCAGGATACTTCCGAGGGTGATCTATCTGTTATAGCGAAGAAATAACACTGAAAATAGGCTAAGCGCTATACGGACTAACATGCGCCGTCCCAGTACCACGTGATTTGAGCAGCAGGATATGTTGCGGACACATTCCTCGTTCTGCGCATCCGAATGCTCACTCCATAGATATTTATACTCTATGGGCGCGGCACCCTTACAGCACGGCAGTACGTCGACGATATTCTATGCTCCGTTTCGTCGCCCTTCATAGCAAGCCATCCTGGGCTTACATTTCAGCAAGGCGACCCTGAACGCACATGGTGAGAGTTTCTGCTGCTTGTCAAATCCTACCTTGGCCAGCGAGATCCCCGGCTCTCCACACCTGATAACTTTGGGATCATTATGGGCAGCGCCCTCCAATCAGCTCGGAATTTTGACAATCTAACGAGCCACCTGAACAGAATTTGGCACGATATCTCTCACGACGACATCCAGCAACTGTATCAATCACTGTCAAGTCGGATAACAGCTTCATAAGGGCCAGAGGTGCGCCAACGCGTTATTGACTTGCTTAATTTATGAAGCTATTTCTCTTGAATAGCTCATCCAATTTTTGTGACAATGTAATTAAGTCTTTGTTTGAACATGTACATCATATCTACAAATTTCCGCCCTATTCAGATACTTGCTTCGTGGTGTGTCTTCTTTTGTCTTAGAGACTACTAATCGCTATCAGGTCACGTCTTATTTTTTCTGCCATTTCTTTGGAATTGACTTCAATTAGCTTGTTTATCTTTTTCCTTAATTTAACTCTTAGCACTTCCATTTCAACATATTCGGTAATGGGCTGTACCATGGGACGAGCACTTTCGTTCAGCCACAACAGGTGTATTTTCTCATTGTGTAGTGTTACTCTTCCTACTTCCTTCCCATCGCCCATTACTTTTGATATTTTCGCAATGTCTTAAGGGTTATTCACTTATAATGATAACATCATTAGCGTAAGCACACAATGAGTTGTTGTAGTCCTGGTATGATAGTGCCGACTATATACATTTATGGCTCTAAGGAGATGATAAACGCAATCACTAATACGGGTCAGCCCGCGTTTTGCTTGGTTACCCTTTGGTATTCATTTGTTGCTAATGGAAATCTAAAACTCTATAGCAAACTCCTTAGGTACTGATGGCTGATTTTACCTCCAGCGTTCTGTAAATAGATGTTCAGTATCCCTAATGTTTGCGCCTGATGCATCAGTGCGAAGAAGGCTGTGTTTCTTAAAGAACAAATCCAGTCAGTGATGCTTTTGTTTGCTACGCTACACGCCTGTTGTGGTCGGAAGTGTTTGCTTTAGTCTTGCTATGACACGAGAAATTATTTTAGAGTGTGCGCTTAGCAACGTTACCGGCCAGAAATCCGTTATTCCTTGTGGTCCTGTTTCTTCGGAACGAGTACGATGAATACAGATTCCTTTTCTGCGTATATTTGTCCGCATCACTGTTTTTCCCTCCCTACTTCCGTAAATTCTTTTGTAATAATTGGCCACATGGATGTATAACATTCATAAGGTATATCGCCTACTCTTGCGCTCTTATTTCTTCTTTGGATATTGGTTCTGACACCGTAGTGACACTTGTTTGAAAATATGGCATTTCAGTCTTTCGATCGCTATTTTTTATTTTCAATTACCGGTTTTAGGCTAGCTGCCCATCTTCAGATCTGTTAGACAAAGTTAAAAATATAATTAACAAGAGAGATACAGTTAGTGATAGAAATATCTTAGTTTACAAAAAGAAATTTTGGAACGTATTAAATGCCAACATACCGTATATTGCAGTTACAGAGTAACTTGTCACTACAGAACTATCGGTTCTCTGTCATAACTAAAGTAAATTTTAAACTGTTAAAACCTTATATCGCAGTTTTAGAGAAACCTGATTGGTAACAGTAAAAAGTGCCCTCTACCTTGTACATATGTTATTATTTCACCGTTCATATTAATGGCGAATATACTTTTTAATAAAACAATTTTTAAAGTAATCTTTTTTCAGTGGACCATGAACCGAAATAATTTACACTAATTTAAAATTTCTTTATAAAGAAACTTAAAAATATAATTAAGATGTAGATATTCTTTCCAAAATTTGCATTTCCTCTTCTTTGTTTTGATAGGTGGTGGAGAGGATTTCCTACGTCACAATGTATACAACGCCACGCCAAGTCCTATTCCACCGCGCCCAACGTTTTACTGTTACCAATCAGGTTTCTCTAAAACTGCGATATAAGGTTTTAACAGTTTAAAATTTACTTTAGTTATGACAGAGACCCGATAGTTCTGCAGTGACAAGTTACTCTGTAACTGCAATATATGGTATGTTGGCATTTAATACGTTCTTTTTGTAAACTACGATTTTTCTATCACTAACTGTATCTCTCTTGTTAATTATATTTTTAACTTTGTCTAACAGATCTGAAGATGGGCAGCTAGCCTGAAACCGGTAATTGAAAATAAAAAATAGCGATCGAAAGACTGAAATGCCATATTTTCATTTAATGAGCGATCGCGGAAATCCCATTAAGACAATCATGTCTAGTTTTGATAAACTTGTGCCTACTCAAGCTGTGGGAGATGTGAAAACATTTTTTAAATCTAAACTTAATATTATGAAAGCTAATTTAAAAATACATTTCAATAAGAACTGTTTGCAATTAGGTGTTGTACCGAAGTACGCAAGGGTAAAGATAAATAACAGCAGTATGTCAGCCACAAAAGTTAAGAATAGAGCAGAACAGTCATGGATAAGACTGGAGATTAAATCAGGGTACATCGAGAAAGACAATCTTGATAAGCTAGCGTACGATTTACATATGAAGTTAGGTAACCTATTGTCGCCATTGCAGTTTACACCAGTTGAATATGAGACTGAAGCAAGAATTCAGGTACATAGGGACGAAATCATAAAGAGACATAACAAGAAAATTACTAATCTGTGTAGAGCAGTAGCAAATGCAGAGAGGGAAACAGAGAAAGTACAGTATGTACATAAGTTTTATGACAACAGGTAACCTAACAGATATTGTCTTTTCTAATGAAGAGAAGCTTTTGGATAAAGGGCTTACGCATAATCCGCGAACGAACTTGCAAGATCGAGACATCAAGAGAATGATTGCAGAAGTGAAAGTAGCATGTAGGGACGCTAAGTTAACTAAATTCCAAGAAGACATGTATCGCCATCAAAGCCAAAGAGGCAACTGAATGCCAGAAAACATTACATAACGGTAAATATAGTGAGCTGAGGTTAGTGAAAGAAATTAACTTAAAACTGGATTCTAACAACGCAATCGTGATTAAGTCAGTAAGGGCAGTACCTAAGTTGTGATTTACGAAAAAGATTATGTAGATAAGAGAATGCAGTTTTTTCAAGAAAATGGAATCAAAGAAATCAAAAAAGATCCAACAAAAGTTTCGGATAGATTTAAAAGCTAGGGTAGAAGGAATACAATTTTTATTCACTCCAAGTGAAAAAGCTAGATTAGTAAAGATGAATCCAAGAACACCAGAAGCAAGAGCGCAAATAAAGTTGCACAAGGAGAACAAACCAACGCGTGTTATTTGTAATGGGAAGGAAGCCGTTAATGAGCTCTTGAATAAGGCTTTGTACCGTAAGCTAAAATCTGATTATAAATACCGGCAAGTTTACAACGTAAAAAATAAGTGTGGGTTTCGCGAATGAAGTGAAGGACATTGAAATTCCAGAGGACGCCGTCATAGCCTCACTGGACGTCGTGAACCTCTACACTAATATACCAATACCGGAAACTTTGCAAATTATAAGGAAAAACCTGTTAAAAAATAGGTCAAATGAGCATGGGTGAAATCATCGAACTCGTGGATATGCTAGAGTTCACATTGAGTTTTAAAAGTTTCATCTTTGTCGATAAAGTTTTTATTCAAGATGAAGGTTTAGCTATGGGAAACAGTCTATCAGGCATTTCAGCTGAAATTTTTATGAATGACTTTGAGAACAAAGTTTTCAGCTCTTTTCCAAAAATTAAGGAGAAGTAAATTATTACAGACGGTATGTTGACGACACTATTTTATTATTCAAAGGGAAAAAAGAAGGTGCAGAGGAAATGACTAAAGTTTTAAACGAGCAGCATCCAAAAATTCAATTCACGCTATAAATGGAGAACAATGGGGCGACTAACTATTTAGATTGGTCCGTCACAAAGGAGGGAGGTAGGTACGTTTTCGGCGTCTACAGAAAAGACTTGTTCTGACAACATCATAGAAGCGACGTCGCACCACCCGGCACAGCATAAAAGAGTACTTTCATGAAATGTGCAACGGAGCCCTGAAATTGCCACTAAAGGAAGATGAGTTGCAGAAAGAACTAGGAATTATTAAGCAAGTAGCAGCAGCTAATGGATACAGGACACAAGATGTTACACGTATGTTTAACAAGATCAAAAATCCGCGGGTATCAGTAACGATTCTAGGAAAATTAAAGTTAAGCAAAAGTTTGTCACCCTGGCATACAAAGGGTGTGTGTCGGAAAGAATTGCTAAATGCTTTCCCAAAAACATCGCTGTGGCATTCCAGAATGAAGGGCAAATTGCACAGACTAAGACATAAACCAGCCACGACAAAACATGAAATACAACAATTCCGGAGTATAAAAGATAAAATGTGCTGAAATGTGACAGTTATTATATAAGGGCAGACAGGGCGGAATTTGGAAATTCGATACAGGGAACATTGCAGTCATAGCAATCCGACAGCATTTGGAGCATATGAAAAAGAAAGTAAACATGAAGTGAGTAATATATATGAACAAATGGAGGTGCTACATAACGCTCCAAAAAGTCTATCTCAACATGCTCGAAGAGATTGAAATATACGCTCATCAAAGGCCTACTACTTAATGAGCAAAGCGATTTTATTGCCAGGAGTTATGAAATTTTTAAAAACCTGTTTTAGGCCTACTCTTGAACGCAACAGCACGCCCCAGTAAGAACTAGCTGCAGCGGAACGGCCCTCAGCGTACTGGCGGCGAGGTGAAATGGGCGCAGCGGAAGAGGACTCGGCGTGGCGTTGTATACGTTCTGACGTAGGAAATCCTCTCCACCACCAGTCAAAACAAAGAAGAGGAAACGCACATTTTCGAAAGAATATCTACATCTTAATTATATTTTTAAGTTTCTTTATAAAGAAATTTTAAATTAGTGTAAATTATTTCGGTTCATGGTCCACTCAAAAAAGATTATTACTTTAAAAATTGTTTTATTAAAAAGTATATTCGCCATTAACATGTACGGTGAAATAATAACATATGTACAGTTCTTAAAGGTAGAGGGCACTTTTTACTGTTACCAATCAGGTTTCTCTAAAACTGCGATTTAAGGTTTTAACAGTTTAAAATTTCCAGAATGATATTTTCACTCTGCAGCAGAGTGTGCGCCGATATGAAACTTCCTGGCAGATTAAAACTGTGTGCCCGACCGAGACTCGAACTCGGGACCTTTGCCTTTCGCGGGCAAGTGCTCTACCATATGAGCTACCAAAGCACGACTCCGCTGCAGAGTGAAAATTCATTCTGGAAACATCCCCCAGGCTGTGGTTAAGCCATGTCTCCGCAGTATCCTTTCTTTCAGGAGTGCTAGTTCTGCAAGGTTCGCAGGAGAGTTTGGAAGGTAGGAGACGAGATACTGGCAGAAGTAAAGCTGTGAGGAGCGGGCGTGAGTCGTGCTTTGGTAGCTCATATGGTAGAGCACTTGCCCGCGAAAGGCAAAGGTCCCGAGTTCGAGTCTCGGTCGGGCACACAGTTTTAATCTGCCAGGAAGTTTCAGTTTAAAATTTACTTTCGTTATGACAGAGAACCGATAGTTCTGCAGGGGCAAGTTACTTTGCAACTGCAATATGTTGGCATTTAATAAGTTCCAAAATTTCTTTTTGTAAACTACGATTTTTCTATCACTAACTGTATCTCTCTTGTTAATTATATTTTTAACTTTGTTTAACAGATGTGAAGATGGGCAGCTAGCCCGAAACCGGTAACTGAAAATAAAAAATAGCGATCGAAAGACTGAAACGCCATATTTTCATTTAATCACGATCGGGGAAATCCCATTAAGACAATTATGTCTAGTTTGATACTTTCGTTTGTTAGATATGACGTATAATTTTGTAACTGCACTCGTTTCATAGCAACAAATGGTCATGAACTAACAGCCTTTGGAAATGACCTTCTGTCCCTTCCAGATTAGCACATTCGTTCCCCTCTACAGACAATATTTTAGTTCCATATATCTTTGCACGTTTTTCGTTCTCTTATAGGATGGAAAATACTCCTCGTCTGGCAGACGTCCGTAATCGTTGCACGTTATAATTTTTCCCTTTCAGTTTGCAGTTTCAAAAATTATTTTCAAGTTTTTTAAGTCGCTTGCTCGATCTTCCCCGTTATCTTCTTTCGAATGCAGTTCACGTTATTTCTCCTCTTCGGATTAACCCTGGAGGCTACATTTCTACACAGTTTCTGAACACCGAATTTCAGGAGATTTTCTCAACATCCAATCAAGTTGCGAAACATGTGTTTCCCGTTGATCGACGACTGCTAGAGAGCACCGAACTGCAATTTTAACCATGGTATTTGAAACAGAGATTTTTGTGACGAGGTAGACGTTTTACTTTAACAGTATTGCAGCATGATGGTCGAAAAAGCTGACAGGGTTCCCGTCGTACCCTTGCTCAGTTATGCCCGTCGTGGTGCTGATTCTGTCAAACCCTGACGCTGCTACTGCCGTTGTAAGTAGACTGTTTAGGGTTGGGTTGTTGGGGGAAGGAGACCAGACAGCGAGGTCATCGGTCTCATCGGATTAAGGAATGACGGGGAAGGAAGTCGGCCATGCCCTTTCAAAGGAACCATCCCGGCATTTGCCTGTAGCGATTTAGGGAAATCACGGAAAACCTAAATCAGGATGGCCGGACGCGCGATTGAACCGTCGTCCTCCCGAGTAGACTGTTTAGATTCTCATATTGGCAACGCCACCGCCACGTAGCGCTCTGTATGAAAATCACTGGCTGTGCTGTGTGCAGTCTGTGCCCGGTGGGCATTGTTGAAATAGTCGCTATTGTACTGTTGGGCAGCTGGATGTGAACAGCGCGTAGCGTTGCGCAGTTGGAGGTGAGCCGCCAGCAGTGGTGGATGTGGGGAGTGAGATGACGTAGTTTTGAGAGCGGATGATGGTCCGTGTGTCCATCAGAGGCAGTAAATTTGTAAGACTGGATGTCATGAACTGCTATATATATATATTATGACTTTTGAACATTATTAAGGTAAATACATTGTTCTCTATCAAAATCTTTCATTTGGTATGTCTATCAGTAGTTAGAATCTTTTATTTAGCTGGCAGTATTGGCGCTCGCTGTATTGCAGTAGTTTGAGTAACGAAGATTTTTGTGAGGTAAGTGATTTATGAAAGGTATAGGTTATTGTTAGTCAGGGCCATTCTTTTGTACGGATTATTAAGTCAGATTGCGTTGCGCTAAAAATATTGTGTGTCAGTTTAGTGTTGATCAGAATAAGTAAAGAGAGTAATGTCTGAGTGCGTTCTGTTTTCTCAGCCGTTTGAAAAGCAAATAATGTAAGAGGTTTATCAGCACAGTAATTCACTAATTTTTCTAAGGGGACGTTACATATGGCGACACCGCCAGGATACCTCACTGGAATCTTCTGATTTTTTTTTCTTGTAGTTTGTGTAATTAGTGTAGCTATTGTTTATTGCTAGCGCTTAATCGTAGAGAGGATCTTCTTTGTAGTTGTAGTTTTTCATTGTTGTAAAGTAAAACAGTTGTGGCATGCATGTAGATTTGCACCAAGTATTTTGCAGCTGCGCTTGCAATTAACTAGATATTATTTTCAGTGCTATGTTAATGTGTTTTCTTATTTTAATCTTCCAATTGTGCTTTTCTGTGTTACCGTGTGAAACATTGTGACGATTATAGCGTGTGAAAAACGTAATACTAGGCTCCAAAGTAAACTGAGAAATGACAGTGAAGACAATAGCAGTGTATCAGCACCACCGTGTAATGAATTAACAAATGTTCAACATAGTAATTTGGTAATTGTGCATAGGGAAATGGGGCGGGCGGTAAATAATAGTGTAGACAGTGAAACAATTAGTGAACAGGGAAGCATTATCGATCGATCGGTCGGCAACAGTTCGCCTCAGGAATCCGAAATGACAGGATACAATCTTGCAAATACTGTAGATTCAGGTTTTGCATCCTCAGTTTTCTCAAATAAGTCAAGACACATTTTCTGCTCGTCAAAATGTGAATGTTGCCAGTGCAAATGCACTGCCAATAAGCATAGGGGAACAGATTCCAGACACTAATACATTATTATTGCAATTAATGCAACAAATGAAACAAAATCAGAGACCAACACAGCAACAGTTAGACACAATGGAACAAAATCAAACACAGTCACAGCAACAGCTTCAAAAGTTAGACACCACGCTTGAACAAACACTTGAAGGTTTAACCGCTGAGTTACTTAAAATCGAATCGAAATGTCAAAAAATCTGTAATGACGTAAAAACACAAATTTGTGAGCATTTCCAACCTATTTTTTCGCGTCATGAAAATGCATTACAGAATCACTAAGCAGCCATAAATGAACTCCAAACTATTGTTCATGAAAATCACGACACCTAACATGCTAAAATTGACTCTTGTCAGTTGCATCTACCATTACGCAACTTGCAAAAACTAAGGAAACTTAAAGGACACAGTAGATACGATTTCAACACAAATGGACACTCTGAAACTTGGTTCAGAAGAACACATTGAGGAAATACTTTCTCTATCGGATAAAGTAGCCGAACTTTCGGATCAGTTCACTAAGTTATCTACAAAGGTGGATGATGATCTGAATGACACAAGACCTGTAGCCTTCACTGACACAGAAGAGTATGAACAAATTAAGAAATTCAAACAAAATCAGAATCAAATCAATACACAGTACAAAAGAGAAATCGGGGAAGTAAAAGATCAGTTGACACAGGTAATACAAGAATTACATATTTCAGAGGAGACTCGCGCTCCAACACGGGAGGAGGGACTTAAAAATATGGAAAAGTCACAAAATAATAACACAGGGCATTTCGGAAATTATGAAAGAAATTGGCAAGGCGCACTGAATTTTGAGATTGAACCGCCGAAACGAAGTAACAATGACTGATATGCGACTCGCCAACGTGATAATTTTGACTACAAGTTGTTCATTACTACACGTAAATTAAAAACATTTAAGAATTCTGGCAACGACATTCATCCACAAGCATGGCTTCATCAATTCTCTCATTGTTTTCCTCCCAACTGGTCATTGGAGCACAGGGTAGAATTTATGTGTGGCTATTTACAGAATGAACCAGCTGTAAGAATGCGATCGGTCATTCACGATTGTCACAGTGAAGGAGAATTTTATCATGCCTTCCTCTCAGCATATTGGTCTCAAGCTACCCAAGACCAAATAAAACATAGCATCATAATGATGAAACATTTCGAACAATCGGAATTTTCTAGTACTGTCAAATATTTCGAAGACATGTTACATAAGAATCTGTATCTGTCAAACCCTTACAGCCCCTCAGAACTCATCCGCATTTGCTTAATCAAATTGCATGAACATTTACGACACATTATTTTGGCAGGACGTTACAAAGACGATATTGAAGCTTTCAGGGACTCTTGCAAGAATTGGAAATCAACACTGACAATCGTGGGAGGCGAAAACAGGAACACAACAATTACAGGTCACATCCGTCACAATTCCGCGATGAAAGAAATAACTGGACACAAGGTTATTCTTACAACGTAAATCGTGACCAAAACAGACACCACCCGTATGACAACCATTGGCAGAAAAATAGTTACAGAGAAAGATCGCATTTCCGTAGTAATGAATATAACAGAGACAATCATAGAAACAGACAATATGGCAACCAGAACTATTATTACCACAGGAGACAGAATAACTTCAGACGCAACGGTCCACCGTGCAGTGATAATTCAGGGAGAAATTCTCCACCACTTAACCGACAAGAAAGAAACTACAGGAACTACTGACATGACGACAGACGATATAATCATAAGGACAGACCTGAATTTCATTAGAACTGGCGGGATTCAAACAGGGCAGGGCCCTGTCGACAAGGTGAATTTGTAGAAGTTAGATCTCCAAATCCCAGCAACGACGCGCGACAACAAAGAGACAGACAATGACTCGCACCACAGGCAGCCACGTGCGCCGGCTGGCTCAGAGAAAAATAACATAGACGCTAACCTTGAGAAAAATTTTAGCATTCCTTACCGACGAATACAACGTGATAATTGCTTTGAAGTTGAAACTCTGTGCACTAGAAAGGGTAAAAGATTGCACCACATTTCACATGTAAAACCGTTTATTGAGAGATAATCTGTTTTTTTAACTTAGTCTTTGCCATAAAATTTTTCACTTCACACTACTAGTATGCTTTGTCAGACTTAGAAACTGTTAACATTCAACAATGTTTGAAGTTAAATATCCCATCAAGAACCAAGAGAACTCATTAAACAGAAATTACGAATGCGTTGTGACAGTGAACAGAAGACACAGTGTTGTTATATGTACATTCTTGCTTGTTAGTTGCACGACTACATAACGACTATAAGGCTTACATACTTAGAACATATACCAGTACTGCTAATGAGATTTTACTGCAACATTATGGTTTACTTGAAAATACGTTATGAATTTAAAGTACTTTCTGAGAAATACCAGATGACACAGTGGTTAGTTTATTTGATAGCTACACGACTATATCATGACGCTACTAATGTGTGACACAATTTACATGGTTGCTTTTGCGGTGTATCTGCTTTATATCTGCACAGTTTTCTGAATTCTTCTGGAAAGTAAAACATGTTTTAGTAGTAACTTTTGTGGTATAGCTACAATGAGACAGCCTTTTTCGTAGCACAAAAATACGTTACAGTATAGTACTTTCTTGATATGGTACTGTACGTAATAACTACGATATCTATATGCATAGCATTTCGCTTTTGTTTATTATGAGGTAAGTACATTAACTTCTACAGAACTTTGCTTACGGACGACGATAATTACGACACTTAGCACATTTTTTACCCTTAAGTAATGACAGAGATTGTCTTACAACAAGACGCACAGTTTAGCGCTACAGTACCGGTATTTGAGTGATTGATTTTGTACTTACAACACTTATGTTTAAAGACATAAATTACACAGCTATCTGATCATTTAACTGAGAGAGACAAACATGTTTTTTTTTCACTACGTCAGTGACAGATGTTTACGCAATTACACAGTTGGAAAACTTCACACTTATGAAA